>NW_010209417.1:0-35330 GCF_000695765.1 Mesitornis unicolor | reverse complement strand
GCAGGAATGAATGAGTAAGAATGAAAAACACACCACAAATTGGGAGAACAAGACACGACACTGTCATAGATGTGGTCCTATGGGATCCTAAGTCCATTAGCTTATCATGCAAGGCCATGCAGGTTGCATCTTTTTCCCAACATATTTTCTATCTCTATCTTGACTTTTCTGGACTTTTAGTCTTTCCATTCTTCATTTCCCTGAATGTGCTTTCATTTTTGGCAGTTTCAGTATTGCACTGGTTAGACCAACACTTCCTTTCATATTTTATCTTGTTCTTTCATCACAGGTATCTGACTCTAACTTCTTCATCACATTATCTTCCTGTGTCTTCACTGTTATATTCCTTAGAAGAAGATGTTCCATGCCCTAACAAAAGCTAAGATGATGAACTGGTGTCTCAGGCACAAGCAGATATCCTCCCCTATATTAGTTCTTTTAACATATTTGCCACGTTCAGGAAAACTGTGAAACTGCAATAATAAAAACTCAAGCTTGTTCTCCATACTTCTGGCATCAGTTAGTGAGGTTGGTGCTTTCGCTCTGAAAAATTCTGCTTGTGAGTCGGTTGCCAGAAGCCTCATCGACTGTTGTGTGAATGTGTCACTTCAGGAGGGATGCTGGGCAGACACCAGGATGTGTACATCCTTGGTCTTCTTCTGGGATTCCTGCAGTGCTCGTGTGCTTTCTGTATCAGTCACATTCTGGATGGCATTGGTCAAAAATGTACTAATCTACAAATGCTCATGATATTCAATCTCTTTCAGTGGAGCTGTTTACATTAATGTGGTCCTAAGTAAAACCAGATAGGCATTTTTGAGTCATCTTTCTTAATATCTCAGTATTTGCCACTTGCTAACTCCTATGATACTGTAATGACATCTTGGCTCTTTGGTGCTTCAGTTAGAGACTCACCCATTCATGGCATACTGCAGCACAAGAAGCTCTGAGTTTGAGTCTGTAGGCAGCTGCTGACAGTTTTCCTGGCCGCAATGCTTCTGAGACCACTGACATTCTCCAGAGACTGGAGGACAGAATTACCTTTTACAGAACCATTTTTTTTGGTGTGTGCATGGTCATTTTGCTGAGGTTCACCACGTGATTTTGGAGGAACCAGAGCCCTAAGAATGGATGCTTTGTCTGAGAGAAAATGTGCAAAGTTAATCTGGGATTACACAGAGATTTAAATAAAACAAGAAGGCAAATCAACAGCCCATAGACTTCCTGTTTCTGATTATTTCATTTCTCATTCTTTCCACTCGTGCGTAGTGGGACTGTTCAAGCCTGAGATGACAATTATGAACTGTAATTAGTGGAATATGCTGTCTGTTAACTTTGTCACAGCCTCTGTTATGAAACACACCCTTCATATGTGAGAAAAACTGTAATGATTTAGTATCCATCATCTGCCAGCACTTCTGCAGTAATAAATTTCAGAAGAAAAATCTGAAGTGACATAAGTGAAGGGAGGAAAAAACCAACAATGTTTGTTCTTTCTCCCTTTAAACAGGCTATTGCAAAAGCAGAAGTTATCTCTTATGTGTTTAGGAGTAATACAAAATTAGAATTGTATTGTAAATTGAATTGCAAATAGAATCAGAAATTTGTAATAGAGAATTTTCATCCTAAATCACTGATTGTCCATTTCTCTCCATTGACTGCAAAAGGAGCCAAGATGATCAGCTCAGATGTAGAGATGTCCACTGTGAATATTTCTGTCTGGTCACAGGCTTTCCAACTTCCAGTGAAACGGAAGGTCTCAGTTTGTTGAAGGCAGACTGTCTTTTGCTGGTCATCTCTGTTACTGAAACATAGTAAAGTGCAATAAGACTGTTCTACCAGCCCCTTCTCACACTGAGAACTGGTGTGATTTTGTTGACTGCCTTGTTTTAATAAGAATGCCATTTGTGAAGTAACCCTTAATTTGCTTGTAAATGAATTTATTTTTTTTCATACTGGTACCTTCTATCAGACTGCATTCCCCTTAGGGAATAGAAATATCCTCCACATTTCTTTTCCTATCTACTGTGCTAAACAAACTTTTCCCTTTCCTTTTCTTGTTCAGAGTCAGGTCTAGATCCAGACATCTGTTTTCAACATCATGTTTTTTATGATGCTTCTCAGATTACACTCTGTGGGATCAAGAGTGGGTGGGATGTGAAGACTTCAGAGTGTTTAAAGAATAGGTTGCACCTTTTCTGCTTATTGTTACAGCCAAGTTCTTAGAAATGTCTCAATTTCCAGCTTAGACCAGAAACCACTTCCTTCAGAAATATTTGAAAATATGGATAACTTTGCTACTTAGCTCTTTATTGCAAATGTTTTCTTGACAAAATATCACAGACTTTCCATGAATGCACACAAGCTAAAGAACTCGAGGACTCCTTAAGTGCAGGATCTGTATTATCATGATTGCTTGGTGATTTTACATCTGTATGTTAAAAGCTATGTAATTTAGTGTTCACAGGAGATAAATAGCTATGGCCCTATGTCTGATTGCATTGCCAGTCAACATGACATGCATATTTTTGGATGCAAAGATATGGCACACAAGGCCAGGTATCATTTTTTTCCTCTTTGCTTCCTCTCTACTAGTAGATCCAAGAATGATCAATCAAACCTCATTAATACTGGGCAATTTACAGTGCTCTGGTGTTCAGAGGTAATGCTGTGGTGTTCAGATCCCCATCAGAAAGAATTCAGTGTCTCACACTAAAAGCCTGACAAGGATCTTCACCTGAATGAACAACTCATCCAGAGCTGGGGGAAATGAAAACCCAGAGCAGTTGACCCCAAGCTGACAAGAGGCTGACCAACAAAAATTATTCCATGCTATAAATGTCATGCTCACTATAAATAGGGGAGTTTGCGGGGGACAGCTCTCCTTCTTTGATGGCTGTCATCCCAAGAAGGTCTCGTCCACCATCCTACCTCTGAGGCCCACTCTCCTGCTGTATCAGCTGAGTTTATTTCTGTGTACTTTATATTAATACTGTTATTAATATCAGGGTTTTTTAATTATTATTTTATTAACTTTGTTTCTATTTCAATATATGGGTCTCCTTTCCTTTTCCCAATTCCCTTCCCTAGGTGACCTTTCAGGAGGGGAGCACTGTGCACTGTCTTGCACTGATTTGGTATTCATTTAATCCGGTTCTCCAGCTGAGAGGGTCACATCACATAACAATATTTCTGTGTAGACATGACAAAGTACTGCTTAATATTGCATATTCTTCTGAAGTCTGTCACACGAAAGAGGGAGAAGATCCAAACTGCAGCGCAGTTCAGCAGCACAAATATAGTACAGTGTCGTTATAGGGACTGAGAGAAATCCTGCAAGGTAGACACTGACTTCTAATCCTCCTTTCCTATCCTCGCATTTCCGGTTTGACCAGAATAGTTATGAAATTATTATGAAGGCAAAGGGATTCCTGTAAGAGTTGATCTACATTTACATGAAATTCTACTGAGAAAGAGACGTTTTTCCAGATTAGAAATCATCAATCCTCACAGTGAAATGAAATCATTTATTATTTAACCTTGGGGTAAGAGAGGGGGAGAAAGGGGAAAATAATTGTTCAGCTCCAAGCTAAGAAAAATATTTACTCATCTTACAATTTCCTGTCTCTTCTGCTGCCTCTTTCCTCATTTGCCTATCTTTTCTGGCAGGCCTGTCTAGATCTCAGGTTTCAGTTTTTTTAATTCCTATCCTGTAATGTCATTAACAAGAACTTCATCAGGAACCCCCACTTGATACACTGTATACATTAATATATTATTACACTGTATGCAATATACATAATATATGCACTATATACAATAATACAGTGGTTTCTAAAAATGCTACCTTCCACATCATTATTGGCTGCAGTATGTTTGTATTAAATATCATGACTCTGTTTTGCAGCATCTATTCAGTCCTGGGAAGGGAGAAGGAAGGAGGAGAAATGGGCACTTACTGACTTTTTGGGCAGAGCCTCCAATTACCAATAACGTAAGACACAATAACTTTTGAGACAGCCACAGTAAGGACATGGGAAGATTCTCTCTGCAGTACTTGCAGGTGACTGCGCAGATGCCTGACTGTTCTCTCCTATTCTGCTTTCAGGCAGATATCTTTCAGATCCTTGACTAATCAATACTAATCACGTGTGTCAACTGCCAGACACACAGATTACACAGCAGGGGGGCAATTTAGGCAGGGCTGGCTGAAGTGACACTCGTAACTCGTGCCTCTGGAAGTCAGGCTGCTCAACACTCAAAGCTGTCTCTGAGCATGGTGAAACCCAATGAGTTGGGAACTCATGGCATTTCAGGCTCCTCACCAGCATCAGAGAAGGGATCCAGCTTCCCAGAAGCTTTCTACACATTTACAGATGAGGTGTCCTGTAATAACTGGTCCTTCGAATCTATGTACTGCTCAAATAAGCCACCGACAGAAATTCTGCCAGGTATAATGACATTTTTGTGACAGATCTCTGTTCCCATAGGTAAGATGCAAAAAAACCTGCCTGCGAAAAATACATATAAAGCTCTTACACCTGGAGTCTGATCGAAGAATAACCTGGATGATGTCCCCTCTTCAAGAAAAGCTTACACCTTAAAAAAATAAATATATTTTTAACATATTTGAGAGCAGAATTAAAAACCTAATTTTTTCTAGAGTCCTTTCAACCTTCAGCTTTTCATTTTTACTAGTTTTATGAGACGTTTATATTCCTGCATATTCTGCAGAGAGATAAGTAGTTTTTATTATATACTGTAGTTTATGGGATCACTGTTCAAACACGCTAGTGTTTCCATAAATGTGAGAGTCTAGAATTTCTTGTTTAAAGTTTTAATAACTTCATTTACTAGAATACTCAAATTTTACAGTGAATTATATGCAACTTTGAAGCACTGTATAAAATATTTATACCATGCCTAGATGTGACAGCTACATTTGTGATTGGAGTTTTATTCCTGTTAATTATAAAACATGCAGGGTTATTGTTGGTTGGTTTCTTTTTCCCTTGGCAAGAATATTTGCAATAAAACTGTCTGCTCGGAGTTCTTCTAACAGCTCACCAATAGCCTCAATCTTCAAATTAAAAAGAAAATTTCTATATAAAATCCACAACTTATTCTTCCATAGTGGTTTTCAAGGTGCCTTGGTCTCCTTCAGGCCTACTACTTGACTTTGGCTTTACATAAATTGTAGAGCTCCATCTGAACAGACTTCATGACAGGTAATGGCATCATAACTCTATCGGTACTCTTCTGGATTGCCCAGTTTTCCTGCAATAGGCTGACTGCAGCACAATCATCAGCAAAACTGCTCATGTTCACATAATAATAGCCTGACATGGATAGCAAACAACTGGGTGAAGGCTATAGCTGTGTTCTGTTGAAAACTAACCTACTTGCCTTGCTAAATAAATTGAGGATTGTAAAACCCTCACCTTGAATATGAATCTTGACTTTCATTCTGCCAACCCCAAAAGCTCAAAAATGACCATTCCATCTCTTTCCAGAAGTATCCAAAGGCCGTTTTAGCCCTATTAACACAAATAAGTCATCCTAAAAGTTATGAATTGCACACTCGTGTAACTTTACAGTCTGGTCTCCATTTGTAAGTATGACTGATTCAACCTAACAGAAATGCAAACTGCTTTATAAATTATAGAGAATGACATCTGTGGTAATGTTAGTATACTTGTTGTAAGTCAACTATACTCTTCTGCACTGTCTTCAGTACTATTTATCCTTGCTTAAAGCATGCACTGGCTCTACATCTTCACACTTGTACAGCTGCAGAAGAAAATGTTTAGTCAGATTTGATCTTTTTAATAAACACGTACAAATGGACCATCATATACCCACTGGTACTGAAGAGCAAATACATAATTGATGTCACAGTGCTAAAAGTCTTTACAGTACATGTATGCAAGGTTGGATGTCATTATTTTAATAGTACTCACTTTTTTACGGAGCATTGAAACTTCAGCTGAATAACACATCTCTTAGAAGCCAACTTAAAATTTTGTTCCTTATGAAACTGAATGTCCTGTTATTATAAGACATAATTCTATTAGAAAATATAAATGAACTTGCTTAGAATTATAAAGTCTTTTAGGTTGGAAAAGACCCGTAAGATCATTGAGTGCAACCAAATGAGAGTTTCCCTTTAGTGATAGTAGGTGTATTCCTAATTGGAATTTGTTAGTTACTCATTTAATTACTGAATATATTTCACTTCTTTCTTTTTTTTCAAAGTAACATATTCTTCAAAAATTCTGATTTCAAAACTTCAGTGAATGGTTTTGGCACATAAATCATTCATCCACACTTTATTATAGGTATTTCTTACTTCAAAATCAGGACACCAGTTGATTGGAAATATGAGCTTCTGTACCTTAACAAGCTTCTGTACCTTGATTGAATAAGCCAAATTCCTAGTACTATGTGTCATAAACAGATATTAAACAAAATTCTCATTAGCACTTACGTGAGGCCTTGATGGATTTGGTTCCTCAAATACTGTTTTAGTGTTACTGTAAACAAGAGAAAGGGCAGCAAATAAGTTCCTGGGAAACACCTTTCTATATTCAAATATATTGAAAAAAGATGAAATGCCATTTTTTGTCCTTTCATAGCTAACAAAAAATGCCCTGCACAGCAAAAAAAAAATTGCCAAGTGGTCCTTGGTATGACCATGAGAATGATTTGAGCAATCCAAAGAACAGTCACTAGTGAAACCACTTTATGAGGTAACCACAGTGTCCCCATCCCATTGTAGCAGTTTTGGGCTGAAATTTCTTGAGTCTTAAATAACTGTGCAAATGGGAACATCAGGGTCATTGCAAGTGTTTGACCGAAATTCTCTAATACAAATCAATGATAAAGGCTGTGCTGCTTTTCAGCTTGTTTTAGGAAACCGTTTTAGTCAGTCTCTGAAATAGCATCTATTGACATAATTCATTGAACCAACTTTGTTCTCCTCAGTCTCTGAATTAACAGGTCAGCAATGGGTTGTAGATTTATGAGCGAATGTGGCTGTATCAGAGTACAGATATGCATTCCTTTAGAAAAAAAGCAATCCGTGAAGAAAGAAAGGAAAGAATGAAGAATCATGAATTAAAATGGGTATCCCAGAGGGAGATAGCTCCACAAACTCTCCTTTAACAGCATGATGTGTGATAACATTTGATCATCAATAAAGACAATAAAATGCAGCGTTAACACTGTGTTTGAAGTCCCAAACCAATTTCAAAATGAAAGCTTTATTTTTATGGAGAAATCTAGGTGTAACTTCTTGATTTGCTAAGTCAGTATAGTACAGACAAAACTTTTAATCAGGAAAAAGAAAAGAGAATAATGAAAGACACATACTTGAAGGTTTATTTTGAAGCATTAGACCAAGGCAATTTGCAGGTTAGGTAATTCCAGCTACTTGTGCAAGGAACACACCTGACATAATCTCGCTGCTGAAATCAAAATGCAAAGTTTCATACCTGACTCATAAGGAGACTGAATTTGCTGCTTTCCCACATGTAGCCTCCCCGCTGCTGCCAGAGATGATTACACCAGCTAACAAGTCGGGGTCACAGTCCCCCAAGGGGTGCAGCATTCGTGGGCCATGGGATTCAGAGAAGCAGTGAACATGACTGTACCCTTCCCGCCTCCAGGCAGTGTTGGGAGCTGTTCCTCCACGGGACCCCAGGAGTATAACCTGAGCTTCCTGTTGCCTCATGGTGATGGGTTTAGTTCGGGCCATACAGGCTGGGGGAAAGCCCTGCAAGCCTTCCCCAGGATTTTCCCCTTCTACCTCCTGGCCCTGCCTATGATAAGCAGTGCCCCAGACAAGGAGAGCATCTCAATAATGTGGATTTTAAAGGGAGAAAGGGGTACAAAAGTGTTTTAGAACAACAACAACAAAAATAAGCATAAGCCAGGAGGTATTTCCTACCTGTTCCGCTGTTGCTCAGCATGGGCAGAACTCACCTTCAGCATATAAATGTTGTCCCCACTGAGGTCAGAGTTATGCCAGTTCAAACCACTGGAAAATCTGATTAGGTCTCTTAAAGCTGCCACACCAACTTTGATTAAGAGAGATTAATCACAAATGCATTCTGTGCCTGAGGACCAGAAAAGATAATGAAAACTGAATTCATTGCAGTTAGAAGGGACTTTTTACAGATTTGCATTGTCCTTGCATTTATTTCAGGTGGGAGCTGCTGCAGCTACTCTGTGAAAGGTCAGGATAACAACAGCAACATGGGATTTTACCCTCTGCTCATTTTTCCAGCTACTGCCTTTCCCTATCTGCCAAATTCATAATGCTGAGAAAGGGCGAACCAGTTTTTACACAGGTGAGGTAAAAGTGTTAGCTACAGTAAACAAGGCATTTTTCATAGTGGCTGCATGTTATTCTGGGGATTAAATGCTTGGTGTGAAACCTGTACCCTAGGTGTCTCTGGGTGGGTAGGAAAATGACAGCCACAATTGTACTGAGCTCCAAGTGCATGTCTTTCTGAGAAAACAGACGTGCATATCATGACAGCTGCAGCACTAGAAAGCAGGGAAATCTTACAGTCAGGGATACAAACTGATCTTCCACTTCCCCTTGCAGAAAAGAAAGTCAGTTGTTAGGACAATTAATTCCTGGATTTCTGAAAAATAACTATATTACAGAAGAGAACAAAAAGAAGTCTCTTCAATTATTAGGTAATTAACATTTAAATTATTGAGGCAAGCAATAGAATAATGGATTTCTGAGTCAGTTTTGATCACAATTATTCTGGTGACAGCAGAGGAAAAGGAGGAGGATACCGAGTGTTCAGACAAGCTTCGCTGTCATCTGAGCGTGACTGCTCCCAGTCCTGCCTGACATGCACCAAAAAACACAGATCCAACAACCCCCTCCAAACCAATGGCAAGTAGGATTTCCCTTTAATCAAAAGGTTGTCAGTTTAAGTTTCTTCTGCTAGGAAGGCAAGTTGCACAATTGAAAAATGGTCTGCTGTCCAGAGAAGAGCTAATTCCCTAAAGGAGACTAATGTTAGTAAGGAGAAGACTATGACCCGCATGAATCTAAGCTCTGCCCTCACTCTGAACCTGCCTGTGTTCAGCAGCAGGGTGGCCCTGCAGCACAGCTGCCATCATCTGAAGTTACCCCTGGACAGGAGGACAAAGTAGAGTCTAGCAGGGAAGCATCTGAAGATAGTCTGTTCTGCTAAGACTTGAAGAAACAGCAGAGAACAACCACCAAACTAACTCCAAATTAAACCAATCAAAATCTCTTGACCTTTTAAGTGTTGGGTTAAGGGTAGGGGAAAAAAGCCAAATCTACTGGTACTTACCCTCTATCAATTTACTTTCCAGCAGGGCAATTTTGCCTAAATTTATCACAACTGTAAAGTGCTGGACCAAATACCTTTCATGGGGACACTTTGCTTTCCCCATTTCTGGCTGCCAACCAAGTTTTGGCTGAGTTATTTCTTCTAACTCCCTTTTGGAGAGCTAAAACCCTAGCAACAGCCATTAAAGCAATGTGTGCTGAGCACTTGAGAAGGGGAGGGCACACGTGAGCTCTTCAGTTCATATTTAGAAACCTCACTTCAGTCTCCAAAAGGCTCTTGTTATCCTACCCAGCGACTCCGACCTCCTGCCACACTGGTCAGCACATCCTGTCCTTTCCTCCAGTGCGGCAGCCCTTTGTTTCACGCAAAACAAGCATTCTCAGTGCCAATGCTCTGCAGTATCACGGGGACCTTGCAGCGAGAGCTGCTCGTCTCTGCAGCTGCCTCGTGTGCCTCTTTGAGTCTGCATTTCAGGCCCAGAGAAAAGGAGGACACAAAGTAAAATAATGTCTGTAAGGACAGACAGCACAGAGAGGCTGATGTCATTTGTATAACTGTACACAGAGGATTCTATTTTTCACACATTGCACAGAACAAATCTTTGAAAGGCAATGAAAACAAGCACCTCAAAACAACATTTTTGTTTTGTATGAAACCATCTCAATTGTAGCTATTTTGATAAATGAAAACTGCAGCAATACTTTTTTTTTTCCCCCAAAGAAAGACCATTTCAGGTTAACGTGGTTTTGTCTCCAAAATCAGAAAAAGGAGACAGGAACCTACTTCTGTTTTTTACCAGCATAGTATTCAGTGTAAATCAAAATTAGTTGCCCCTATGACTTTGCCATTTCCACTATTAAACCTGAGGGGAAAAGACCCTCTGGCTCTTTCTGTAGCACCTTCTTTTCCTAAAGTATTGATCAATCAGACAGCAGTGATGAGGACTGTCCAAAGGATAAACCAGAATACGTGTTCTCATCTGGGTCCGTTGTTTGACCATGACATTTCCATTAAAGCAGTGGTCTGCTCTAGTCCATGTTGAACCATTATGCTCTTCTGCATTTTGCTGCCCGTCTGATCCTCAGGCTTTGCAATAGAGAAGGAATCTAAGTCATGGTTGATCAAGTCATCCAAGTAAATGCCAAGATAGTGCTTGTTTGCCTAACTGAAATAATCTTTAGCTTCTGTTTCTTGTCTGAAGAAGTAAGATCATCCAGGCGCCTAACTTTCTTGATGCTTATAATGCTTCCCTTTTGTAGCACAATTTCTTCTTAACAATGTAAGTTATTGACTCCCACGAAAATCGTAACACACTAGTTTCAGACCTCCTCCAATCCTATTAGCTTTTTATTGAAGAGTGGAGAATAATAAGGGTGTCTCAGCACTAGAATTTGAAAGTCCTGATCTAGTTTGTTTAAAGTTAATGGAAAAAATTCCAGAGATTGAGGAGAAATTGTCTGCATTATTTAATCTTCTACTGTCACTATCTAGAGTCAAGAACTGCTGTCCATCATGTGTACCAGAATATAAATTGTGCAGCTGGAAAAGTAAATAAAATCTCATAATATGTGAGTTGCCAAAAGACGCCATGAGAAAATGTAAGAAAATCTATTAAGTGCAGGAATCTCAAAATACAAAACTCTCCGCCACCTAATGAAAAAAAATGGATCAGTCCTTTCCTACCACAGAGCTTCAAGTTTATCTTTTTGTAAAATAAAAAATTACTTTAAATCCATCCCCTAAAGCATGCCCCAGCTACCCAGTAGCAGGGGTGTGAGTAGAGGGAGTGAATGGGTTTCCAATACTTGACTGCTTCTTAATCATATTCTGTGCACAAAATGCCTTCAAAAAATCTTTTTTACTTGGTATTGTGTTCTCTATTCAGAATGAACAATTTATTCAGCACCAAATTAGCACCTGAGCAAGTAAGAGTCACAAAAACCACTGAATACATCAATGCAGATATTTAAAGTACAAAAACCATCAACGTATTTTGGATGTTAAGTCCCTTATATGAATCTGGAACACAAAGGCATACATTCTGTTGTTTCAGAAGCACAAGTAGAACCTTACCTTTTCAGATCATTAATTATGGGGGGGGAAAAAAGGAAATACATTGGCTCTCTTTGTATGATTGCAGTATTAGGTCTTAACATGTGGCTTTTCCAGTTATGTTTCAAGAACAAAAATGAAATTACAAGCAGCTGGCTGTTAACTATGGAAATCTTTCCAAAATTAGGCACTAATGCTTTGATATCTATCTCATCAGCGTAATTGTATACAGCATACCAGATGATTTAGGAGTGCTACTTTTCACAATATGTCCCTTCAAACAGTATTTCTTAGATATTAATGGGTAGCACTACTTTTTTTAAAAACTTTACGTTCCTCAAGATCATATAAAGGAAAAACTTTTTTACTGTAAGGGTTACGGTGCACTGGAACAGGCTGCCCAGAGAGGTTGTGGAGTCTCCTTCTCTGAAGACATTCAAAACCCACTAGATGTGTTCGTGTGTGATCTTCTCTGGGTGATCCTGCTCTGGCAGGGGGGTTGGACTGGATGGTCTTCAGAGGTCTCTTCCTACCATTCTGTCAGGCATGCAAACTCATTTCTAAACAGACTACAGCGCATCCCAGGCTAAGGGACTACGTACAGGTAAGATCACTATCCCATCTTAACATATGCAGAAAAATGGAAAGATATGAGGTCTACCTGGAATCATAAAACTTAACTCTGTGAGCTGCACGTGGGTATATCCTTTAATTCTGATTTTGGTCAAAAGTTATACACTGTAGAGAGTGAGTTGCCAAAACCTGAGCTGTAAGTAGAGTCCTGGTAGTTTTCTCTATAAAGCCACTTCATCCCACTGCTCTCCCCAGCTGTAGCTGAGCAGAAGCAAGAGAGGACAGATCACCTCTCGTCCCAGGGCTGTTCTTCTCCCTTTGATGTGTCCCTTTGTCCTGGTGACCATCCTGACAGGGGTAGCACTTTAATGACGAGTCCTGTCATTCTAAGGAAGCTGAAAATATCAAGAGGACCTAAGAGCTCGAGGACAGAAGGGAGGAAAAGGTTTTTAGGAGAGGAAGTACCCGATAGAGTGGGAAGGATGGTGAGGAAGCAGATGCTGAAACACTCCTGTATGATAATGTTTTGCCAGATACTTATGGGCAGGGAAGGGAGGCACATGGCACACATGCCTTACTAGCTTGCATTTCATTTTTTTGAAAGCCAGAATTTATGCAATTGCTAAGTGTCTCAGGTTCACAGTATATTTTCTTTAGTTTCTCAGCTTCCCCTGAGACTATGAACAGTTTATAGAAGTTTTAAACTGAGTGAAGCAGAATTTAGATGTAGAGAATGTATCAAATTATCCAGAGTAAGAAAATTACACTGTAGCTGGAGGATAAAAGTGTCATAAAAATATGTCTGTACGTGTGTGCATGTGGTGCAACTGTGTATATCTATATGTATGTATACACACACAGCCATATTCATTTTATAAGTGCTTCAATGAGTTTGGTAGGTTAACAACATTTTGAACACATCACTAAAAGCAACCCAGGAGTTGTGGATGTCATTTGCCCATCTTACTTAATATACACTCAGTGATGCTTTCTGTGTTTTTCAATGTGAAGCAGTAGTGTGTGAGATTAAAAAAAGAGAAGTGAGACTAAAGAAATAAAAGAAACAACCTACACCACTGCATGATTATTTTCTGGAAGGAAAGGAGGAGAATACTGCATGTAGTTCTTGCTCTCAGAAGGGTTTCTTCAATAACTGGCAGGGTGTCCTGGTTTGAGCTAAATAGAACTATTTTTCTATTTAGTGATTTTACTTTTCACCTCAGCCTCTTTTAAGTGGCTGAACTTGCTGAAAACTAGCAGGATGTTTTTCCCAAACAGTGTGAACTGATAAGCTCAGGGTCAAGTTGTCCCACCATGGGTACCATGGCTGTGTCTACGGTGGGGGGGAAGCGGACCCAAAACCGACCAACTAGGTATTCCATCCCACATACGTCGTACTCGGTATAAAGCCGAGGGATCACGAGGGTCTCGACCCTTCTTCCATCTTGGAGCCCTTCCGTCTCGGACCCTTCCGTCCATCTTGATCCTGCAATGGCTGAGGTCTAAGCAGAACCCTGCTAGTTTGTCTGCCTCTGATCCTGATCCGTGTGTTCCTGCATCAACTCCCTCCGCTGCTGAGTTCGATCTGGGACTTTTCCAGTGCCCTGCTCTGCAGAGCCTCTGGTGATGTATTCGTCATTGGGGGGAAGGTGAGGGGAGGATTTTATACTGGTTTTGTATATATATTTGTACATATCTGTATATACTTCATTATTTTCCTATTTACATTGTTATCTTGTAGTATTAGTATTATTGTTTTATTAAATCTGTTAGTTTATTTTCCAACCCGTAAAGTCTCTCTCTCTTACTTTCTTTTCTCTTCCCTTCTGGGGAGGGGAGAGGGGTTAATGGAGAGTGTCTGTCCAGGATTTAGTGGCTAGCCCAGCCCTAAACCACAACACAGGGGGATCAGCCTTGTCACAGCTCAGTGTAGCATGTTTCCACCCTGGACGGAAGCCACCCAAGGAAAATGTCCTGCCTTGGAGGGTGACAAAGTGCCCTGCTCCCACCCTGGCCTTATTATGCTGCTGTGCTGCAGGAGGCCAGTGTCACTGGTCACAAGACATGGTGGTTCCTCGTTTATGGAAGAGTTACTGCTTAGGTGGATGGTTTAAACTCTGGAGTAACACTCTAAGAAACGTACTACATATAGCAGGGGTGAATATAATCAAAACACTTGCCTTGCTTCCCCATGGATTTTATTTTAGTGTTTTCAGCCTCCGATTTCTCATGCCAAGTTGCTTGTTATCCTGAGGAACTCCCGTACAGAACTGTCCCATCTCAAGACATTGTTTTGTGTCAGCTGTCTGATCTCACACCTTCAGAAATGAAGTGCACTGTGCAGATTTTATATGAAATTGTTCATTTTTAATATCCTGGCATCATGATGGCAGGTGTTCTGAGATCTGTGTACATGCACTGTAGGACTGTGGAGAAGAAAGTTAATACCCAATGTGCTGACAGTGTGTCCTCCATTATACTAACTAGCTCAGAGTGTAGCAGCATGAGGGTGGTGGCAGCAAAGCCAACTTGCACTTACAAGTTCTTGCTATTGTCCTTATTGCCCAAATGCTGCAGTTTGTTGTCACTTTGGTTATCTGATTACAGTCTAGCTCCTCAAACAGTCACTAACTGCAGTGGGTAAAGCACGACTTTATAGACGTGTGAAAGAAATGAGTAAATGCAGATGGGGAAGAAGTAATTTTTAACATCAAAGGCAATATACATATATATATATATATATAACTAAATTCTCTACTTACTATAGAAAATGCATGTAAAAGTATGTCAATTATTAGCTAAAGAAATGCAACACTTGTGCTGAAATTCTCACTCCCCACACCATGCCTTAAAAATAAACGTAACCACATACAATATGAAATGTTCAAAGTCATGCACAGATTCCTCATTCCTAGAAATGTGCAAAATCTGACAGTCAAGGATAGCCAAGGAGTCCAGAGGTCTTAAACTCTCTTAAATACACAGAGACATTTCTGCTAATTTGCTAAGTGAGATGGAAACTGTGCTTGGGTTTTCTGCTTGCTGTGTCCTTTCGCTATGCCTCGCTGCCAAGGGGTGAGGTGGGCACTCCTCTCAGGAGGTTTCTGCTTGAGTTTCTCAGGTCCCCTCTCCCATTGCAAATTCCCATTGGCATTTAGCCTGGTGGGCTTTTTCTGGCCTTCTCTGCTCCATGTCTGCCTTAAAAACCCTGTGGTGGAAAAGTCAAAGCGATTTGCAAAGCAAGTAAGTGCAAAGGGGTTGGTGGGGGCAGCTGGGGTTCATGGGGCTTTCACCCAGTCAGCATCTGTTCCCTGATGGCTCTGATTTCTTTTTAGGGGTGTGGTAAAGCAAACCTCACAACATCTACTGTTCAGTCTTGTGAGAAAGCCATAATGCAGTTGTGTTGGATTTTAAAACCCTGGCTGTTTTCATTGAATTTACGTAATCTCAACAAACAAGTCCACTAATGGTGTTGTACCATTATTTCATACCATTATACAAAGCATAGCAAATGAAAAATTTTATTAGACAATACAACCTGTACTCCTGAATTACCTAAAAAATTTAAGGAGACTCTGGGATATTGAATTTTAATGAGATTATAAAAAATATTCAGGCTGTATTAGCCACTCCAATACTACAGCAATGAAATCCTAACAACCACCACTAACTTTTATATCATTGAATATACACCCAAGATGCTTGCAGAAGACTACTTTTTAAACAGTGCACATTCGTACTGAACCTTTGACGAACATTTTAACAAGGTGTCAACACCACTCAGAAGAAACCAGAACAGTGCTAAAAATTGTGTAAAGCTCAGCACCATGTTTTCTGCAAGTCTTCATTTATTACAGAAAACCTTCTACATTTAAATATACTAACAGCACCTTAAAAATATTGTCAATTCCATTTAAATCATACTGAGACTCTTTCTTACAAACATTTGCTGATGAGGTAGAACAGCAAAGGAGCCTCTGGCCATCATGGAAATGGCATCAGCCTGATCCTTATGCGTAGAGCAGTGGCTTTGTAGAAATACTTGGTTTACAACCAGTCGTATAACTGCCTAGCAAGAAGAAAATCTTATGGCCCTCTTACAGCAAACACTCATTTACAAACTGCCTTTGAGCAGTACAATGTTGAAGACCAAAACTTTCACTCTGCAGGTTCCTCTGGGAGGTGGAGAAAATGTAGTGGTCTTCTCTTTCTATCCCTTCATGATCTGAAAAAATAGACTTTAAAACTGTTAAATATTTTTATGCAGAGAAAAGCTTTTGGGATCCAGGACTGAATGTAACCTGCTGTGATCCCTGTAGAGGTATATTATGGGACAGAGGAGGAGGAGAGAGTTTCTGTATTTGGAGGAGAAAACTTGCATCTAGTCATCTGCAGCTGCACCTGCTCACAAAACTGGATTACATGTCAGTAAGATAAGGTTATGGATGGGGTGCTGAAAGCAAATGCAGTGGTGGAAAATCCAAGATAAAAGCATGATTTTATAAGGAAATTGCTCTAAATAGCATAGCTCCAAACTGTGCTGTTTGGAGAAAGCATCTTCTCATAGCACCGCCACACTTGTGCGTAGGAACCGGTGTCTGCCCTTTCAAAACTCCACAACCAGGAGCAAGGTGAAGAGGCCTGGGTTTGTGATTTGGCTTAGACTTAAAAATCTGGAGAGAGAGTCATTAAAACAAGCTAGAGCATACAGGCTTCACTCAGGCAGCAGTAAACCTTTTGTACTCTTAAATCCTATGTAATACATTATTCTTTAGGGGACCTAAACATCACACCAGCCTCTGACATGCCTTGGCATGCTTTCACATTAACAGTGAGACCTGCACTAATCCTCTCAATCACCTTTTTCACTAAAATGCTGTAAAATATATTAAAAATTATAAAAACCCTGTATCACTGTGAAGGTGGAGGGAGGGCAGTTCCTTCAGTAAATGGTAAGAGTCCCAGAGAAACTCCTTTTAGTGTCTCAGGGCAGGAAAGTTTATGAGCAGGTATAGTAAAAACTGGCAGAAGGCAGTTTATTTCATGTTTCCATCTGCCAGTTGTATTTCGTGAAATGGAAGATTGTCCTTTCACCCAATAAATTCACCTTTTTTACTGCAGAAATTTCACATTAAATACTAATAACATTGTTTCAGGGGATCAACTAAGGGGCATAACAGGCAATTAAACGGCTTAAATTATATCATAATTTTCTGTGTCGACTTATTTCAACAGATTACTGAATTTCTATTGAAATGGTATTCTGAAGAGACTTAGCAATTTTTTAAGCATATGTGCCAGGGCTACAGTCCCAGCACTGAATACTAATAACAGAGTTTGGGATGTGTGCTCTCATGTGTCACAGATATCATAGTTTCAGTTAATTTCCCATGAATTATTGAAATGAAGAATTATTTCCTGTTTTCTTTTTCAAATCAACACTTACTACCAGTGGCGCTGGAAGGAGTACGATCCAGGAAATGTGCTGCCATAGATAAGAATTGAAAGCAGTGTGTTGGGGATGTTACCTGTATTTACATATTTGTACTTTATTAAGTAATTGAAACAGCCTGTCCAAATTGTGCAACTCATGCATCATAAATAAATACAAACCAGATAACTGGAAGCAAAAGCTTACATAATAGCAACAATTCCTACCATGCCTACAGCAATTGCCTGAGCAATTCTCCACTTTGTCTTGCAAAATTCTCACTAATTATTAATTAACTCTTAAGGATTTTTCCAGCTCCCTGGGAAATGGTATATCAGGTCTCCTTAGGGTCAAGAAGTTAAAACAAGAAGTACTAAAGCATACACACATTCTAAGGTCAAATTTAATCTTAGGAATCTGATTTCTATACTGCACAGATTTCTGAAAATCAGGAAAATAATGAAAAACTGCTGAATAATGCCTGCTTAATAGCCAGCATAAATTAGATGGTACGCAGGTCTAGAGGTATTTATATAGTGATTTTAAGGTGATAATGGTTTTTAACCACCTGTCTGTGACTTAGAAAGGGAGTATAAATCTAAGTGTCTAAAGCGATAAGCAGCCATGTAAATCAGTGCCTTTTCTAGCTTAAGGTATGTTGGAGAATATGGATATATCTGTGTAGACTGTATATCTAGATTTGCATGCTGCTCTTCTAGAGAACAGCATGGAAGATGCCAAGACGGAACAGTTGTCAATCAAGTTGTCCAATACTTGCTTGGGACTCCTGCCCAACATGATGAGCACAGCATGGGGGTTTGGATGGAGCTGGATTTATGTCAGTATAGAGTACCCCACAGCTCTCTCCAGTATGAACCACAGCTTCTGAGATCTCCATGCTGGTAATAATTAGGCAGAATAAATTAAAGTATGTTCTCAATTTTGAAATAGAAAGAAGTTGGGTAAATTTTTTTCTCCTTTAAAACAGGTATAATGCAAATTAATTTCAATATTATACCTGTGAGATACAAGGACTCTCTGAAACAATACCTCAGTTTTGGCCATATTGACTACCATCAGTGGTCCACCATGGCCTCCAATTGGGAGACATGAAGACACACCGTTCATGATGCTGCTGTCTCCTTTGAGAACGCACATAGAATTAGTCTCGAGGAGAAAAGACAGTGCAGAAAGAACCGCACCTTCCCAATTCTGCCTAAGGAGACTTTCCGCTGTGCCCTTTGCAACCGGACTTGCCTATCCCACATCGGCCTTTTTAGCCATCAGTGAGCTTGCAGCAAGCGTGGGTAGTGTCCTTCCCTTATCTTCGTTCGCGAAGTCTAGCCATGCATGCATGCATATCCGTGAACACCCTGAGCTGTCTGTAAGAGATTACCCATACTTAGAGAAAGATGTTCAAATCTGTTGAACATTTCAAAGGGCATCAAACTGGTGAGGAGCCAAGTGATCAACTTAGAACCTGAAAGGAAAGCATGTTAAGGTGATAGAGTGTTTTGCAACACCAGCTTATCTTTTGCAACTCTTGTTCAACTGTTGTCTTTATTTCAGTTTAGGCCAGTGCTATAGCTATGTCATACAACATCCAGAAAACAAAGACAAGAAAATTGTTTTTCTTCTCCCACCTATCAATGAAAACAAGATACTGGAAGTTGAGATACACTACCTCTAAAATTCTGAAAGACATGACAACAAGGAATAAAGGAATAAAGTTCACTAAACAGCAGTAAAATGTATTCATTAAACAAAAAGCATTACCTGTAAAACAGGTTCTGATATACAGAAAAATGGATTTATCCCACATATTTATTGTAATTATGCTTAATTAAAAATTGACAGTGTGGGTTTCTCTATATTTCATTCTAATTACTATTAATAACCTTGTTATCAGTTAATTAATGTAATCAATAACAATTGCAACTTTATTATATCACATAAAAATTAAGCATATGAAAAGTAACTCTCTAATTGGTTAACTGTGAATAAAGCATTCTCCTTTTTAGCAAAAGTTATACCATTGTTTTAGTCCATAAGCTGTACTCAATTCCAGATCAGCTTACTTTAATGGATGTTCCTCCACAAAATATAGTATCTCTTACAGAAATTAGCTAGTAAATATAACTATACAACAAAATTATTAAGCATATCTAACATAGGTGGCTAATAACATTTACTTGGATCCTGATATAAATTTTTATTATAATGTGTGATTTTAGCATTTGATTTAAATCATTATGCCCTGAACTGAAACACAGAGTCAACTATTTAAGTATAGTTTTAGGAATTGAGTCTGTACTTCTTTGCTAGTTCTATGCTTTTACTTCTAGTGTATCACAATTTTAAACTGTGCCACTCATTTTCAAATTACAAAACTAAATAAGTTTGTTTTTTTTTTAACTGGGATCCACGGCTAAGCATCTCAAATCACAATCTTATCCAGATGAAATTATTTTAAACATCTTTTACAGCCATGCAATAAAATTATGCATGTTGATAAAACAAACCAATTTCTTGACACTCTCAGTAAATATTTTTTCCAGATTAGCTGTCAAGGTTTAGGGACATTAGCCCACAACAGGATAAGAAATATCTCTCTCAGCCTTCCACAGTTTTCAATAGTTTTGTACACCTGATATGTAGAAACTGTGCTCCCTTCATTTTTTTCTACAGCCAGTATTTCTGAAAGCAGGTTTGTTTTAAATTGTTTCCGTGTCTCAGTTTGTTTTCCTCTTTTTCTAAAAATGCAATTCTCATTTTTCTCACCCCTCATTTACAAAATCTGACTCACCATCTTTTCACTCACTCATAACGCAGCATGACGAAGAACTGCCAGCAGGAAACAAGGATTAAGGGCTTGGCCTTTCTCAACTTAGCTAAAAATGAGTATTTTTTTCTTTCTTTCCCCCAAAACCTCAAGCATTTACTATATATTTTCCAAGGACACCAGAACATTTCATCAAGTATTTTAGACAGCTAAAAATATCTTGTACTTTCCAAAACCAGTGGATATTTCTTCTCCTGAAGCCATTCTGGGTTCTTGGCTAACTGTATATTCAGATATTCTTCAAAGAACTGTCTTGATTCCCTTTTTCAAAAAAAATAACTTATTATAGAGTAAATATTTCACAAAGTTTCTATATTTAAGTGAAAACTGGGTTTGAGTACAAGAATCCATCCTAATACAGCTCAGTAATTTGGGTTTCAGAGGATTTTTTTTGAGAGTCTCCTTTATATTTACATAAAGAAGCTGGGCCAAATGTATGGACCTTGGGGTTTAGAAAGGTAAAAATAAATGTGCCTTGTTGAGAAAGAAAATGTCTTTCTCTGGAAATCTAGAGTGAGTTTGACTCATAGACCTCATAATAATAGCGTACATAGGAGATACTTCAAATAACCTCAACCTCTGTATCATGAGGGTGACACTACAGCTAATATTGCACGTGGTGTGATACTACTGGCAAAGAGAGTTGCTATCTCCAGACTGAATAACTGGGTAAAGTCCATGTGATAGGAATAAAACACAGGGGCTTTGCTGTAGGCTGGGCAGCATCCCATAATCTTACACAGTAAAACAGCTCAATGAAATGATTGCTTACTCTCAATATGGTAAAGCACTTTGCTGGTTCTTTTCAACAAGAACAAATGAGGTCAGATTTTGGAAGATATAAAGCCAGTAATAAAAGAACAAATCTTGAAGATTTTCTCACAAAAGTCCCACTTATCTGAGAGCTTTCTGTGCAAAAAAAGCTATTTATTAATATTCTACAGCAGAGAGTTTGGGGTATTTGCAATCTTTGGAAACAGAACTCATTTATTTTTTACAGAGTGAAGTGAAATCTAAAGAAATTCTCCTGTGACTCTGCTGGGCTTGGCTGGGAATACAGCATTGACTTTGCTGAGTACCTTTCTGGAATAGAACTAAATATGGCCTTTGAAATTAAACTGGTGTCAAAAAGCCAATTTCAGATAGTCTTTCCTTGTAAAGTCTAATAATTGCCTAGTCACTTTTCTAAACAACTTTTGTATGTAGGTGCAAACTGCCTCCTGAGCATAAGGAGCAAGGTTCTGTTTGTATTATTTGGATATCCACTTCTCCGTATCCCAAACATCTGTACAACTCGAATCTGCATTACTTCTTACAAGAATTCCCACACTACAGTTGGAGAAAGGTGCCTTGACAGAGTTTGGGACAAATGAGCACTTGAACATATTGCACCAGTGCTATTTAGATCTTGACTTGCTAAGTGCTGAATTTACACAAAATGGTAACACTGTCACCTTATCACTTAGCAGCATCTGCAAATTTAATGCTCCACAATGCCATAAAGGATGATATCTGCTACCAAAAATAGCATTCACATAACTAGCCATGACAATCCAATTGTGTTTTTGCATATTTCTCAACCTCGGAAGCAAGTTTTGCTGCACAACCCTCCCTCTGTTTGGCATTATCAACCTGTGCCATGCCAGAAGTCATTGCTGATCTACTCTGCTATGTGACTGCTGGGATGTGGTGCTTCTGGGCAGTCCCTTAAGTTGGGCTATTGCAGGTTAGCTGGGTTCTCAGAGGTCTTTAATATGTGAAATTACTCCATTTCCTGACCTGTCACGGGCACCTGAACACCCATGCTGCTGCTGACTGCTCAGATGAAATGTGCTTTGGATCCACAGCTTCCCTGAGATCCAAGACTGATAACAGAGAGACATCTCAGCAGCACAGCAAACCTGGACTTGAAGCTCAACGGCATTCATTTTTCATTACTCAGGGTCAAGTTTCAGCCTCCGCTGGCTCACACTCCCAGATCCAACCCTCAGCATTAGGAAGCCAGCAGGCTTGAAAACAGAGTCAGAGTAGGAAGTTTGGATTTCCTTCTTTCCCAGCTCTAACAGATGGACGCACTCCATTTGGTTACCCAATGGGGCTTCTTAATCCAGGAAGCATTCAGTCATCCCTGTTTCACCTTCAAGATGTAGAAGCTTGGCCCAATTTGTTTCATCTAGTTCATATTTTATTTACTCTTTCAGCTAACAAATTCTCCAAGTGAGCTTTACAGCACCTCATTATTAGAGGTACATAGAAGTAATAAATGTATAAGCACAATTGTTTATACATATCATTGAACCACAGGCAGCTTTATAATTATCTTTTTTTTCAAACTAGGTGCCAGTATTATATTGTTAATGAGAAATAAAATCACTTTCTTGCTTCCAATTTTTCTCTTTTTGCAGAATTAATATATTAATTGATGAAGTAAGAGAAACACTCTTCTAAGTAGCTACTAGATTGTGAGAAAATAGGAAAACTTTATGAAAAAATTAGTCTAAAAATATTTAGAACACAAGATGAAAAGGTGTATTAGTTTCCTATACCCAGGGATAATATTGCCAGTCTTCACTTTTAGACAGAAAAAAGAAACTTGTGACTGTTCATGAGGATAGAAGGGGAAAAGGACTCTTCCAAAGTCAATATGCATTTCAGTTCTAGGCATATCAAATAATAGTTAGTGATTTATTGTCAGTTTGATTTATGGCATGAGCAAGGTCCTGCCAAAATACCAGTTCCTAGGACTGTATTTTCCATTCTGCTCCTCCACAGTTCAAAGGGACGTATAGCTCAAAAGAAGTGATGCGGTGCCTAGAGGGACTTGGTGTGAGAGAAAGCAGGAGATAGCAGAGAGCAAACTGCTAAGGAATCAAAAATGTAGCTTGGCAGGAATTGCCCGGAAAATGTGAAGCAAGGGAAGACTGAATCAGAGTGGAAGCCAAGGCTGTATTTATGAAATCAAGCCTAAATTACGGTATAATGTTGTGTCTTCCAAACCAAAGGAACAGCACGCACAAGGAAACTTGCTCAAAATAACCTTGCTGCTCAGTTAGTTGACTTCCTCTCCTGAATCACCTACTATCCTGAGCTAGCGGGTAACCTGAGGTATTAAACACACACCCATGCATTGTAATTTAGAGCTATAGTTACTCTTTTCAAGATTTATCACTGTTTGCTGTGAGAAGGATCTGCAATTAAAATCTAAGTCAACAAGCAGAAGTCAAATGCAAGGATAAGGTCACAGAGATAGAGGAAAACATCTGCTCTATATGGTTTACAGAGCACAGTGACACAATGTCTCAGGCAATCATTTGTTTTACTTTAATTTTAGAAATTCAAAGAAGACGTAGTGGTGACTGAAAAGACATAACAGTTTATAACACAGAGGCAGGAAGGAAGAAATCACGCCTAGGGCAGCACTTAGGACAATGATTTTCCTGAAGCACGTGTTTCAATTTCACAAATTTAACTGATGTTGAGAAGATATATGAAACTAAATAAATGTTTATATGGTGTTCTGAATCTGAGCAGGTCCAAGCTGATGAAAAAACCACCATATTATCAATATCTGAATCTTGATAAATGTTATAATCAAGATGCTGGGGATCCTAATTATAAGTAAATGGTGGGGTCATAATTATAAGTAATTTAACTCACTTTCACATAGCAACCAGGAACGGATTGCAGGTAAGTCTGGTTTCTAATTGCACAGGCACCTTTTCATCATGGTGCTGCATGCAGTCAGCAGTGAGGTTATGAGGACACTTGGCAGGTGTGGGAAGCACATTCCTGCAAGAGTGAAGAAAGGTGGGACAAATCACTCAGCAGAAGTGACAAACCCTGCAGTGAAACTGCAGTAAGATTGGGAACCCAAAGCTGGGAACAAAACCAGACACAGGCATCTATGAAAAGCTAATAATCCAATGTAGACTTACCCATGGTTCAGTCAAAGTTGAGCAAAGTGCTTCCCTGGTAGACAATGTAAACTGACACACACCTCAGAGAAAATGCAATAGTATCATCCACCTTTCCTTCAGCTTTACAAATGGGTTTCAGATTTCCTCACTGTATGTATCATTTACAACCCCAAAAGCTTTGTTCCTCTTACCTTACCATATTTTTTTTCCTTGCTACTGAGGAATGAGTTGTCTTGTCTCCTCTTTTGGTTTTTGTTCATTAATACTTTTGTTCCAACATAATTTGGCAATGATTTATTGTGCAATCTTGTTCCAAACAGGTGTCTGTTTTCTGGCTCTCCCTGCAAACTCCATTCCAGAGAGCAGATGGTAATAGTTAGCTGCCTTCTGCACCTGCATGGATGAGTGCAGATCTGAAGAACCTCTTCTGCAGGTTGAGTAGCTCAAAGCAATATTTAGATAACCTTGTGGTTAACACATAAGTAGCCAACTGTATCCAGCTTGGCGCTGACACTGTGGTGATCATTAGTGGAGCAGAATTCAAGACAAAAAAGTTTTTTGGGGAAACTAAGATAAGGCAGGATGATATGTCGCATCGTCAGCCAAAAAGGCCCCTCAGGAGCATCAGCATGAATGAATAATACTCTCCGAGGTCTTTTCTGCCACGTTTCAGGAATTCTTGCAGCAATGACATGAATAAACTAATTTACTGTATTTCAGACCACATCCAGCTGTAGGGATTCAGCTAAAGTTTTGGGGACTTCTTAATGAAATACATTAAAGCAGAGTTAGTTTTCTAAACAGGTTCAATTGATTACTGGACCAATCTAATCTGTAATGCATTTAGCCAAGAGAAGGAAGGTGTGGGAGAGATTGATTTGAAGCCTGAATTTTTGAAGGTGATGAACAGCCTGAAACCTAGTGATCTAAAAAGAGGGAGTGAGAAAAAAGAGACAGAAAAGAGAGCTGAAGGCTAAGCAGGGAATTAAGGAACTTTCTGGAAATCCAACCAGCGTAAAAATGGGAGATAAAGTTACTGAAAGAAACAAGGGATCAGTGAAGAGTGAGAAAAATCTGAAAATAACTATTAGAAAATTCAGTCCAGGGAAAATACGTATGCTTAAGAAAAGGTACATTTATTCAACGTCTGTTTCTAGACATACTTGAGGTACAAACTGAGGTAGAATGTGTGGCTCAGACTCTGGTCCAGGTCAATAGCAGCCCCAGGCATCAGGACAAGCACTTGCCTGTGGAACAGAAGAGTCAAGCTCAAGGGTTTGGGTAAGCCCCATCCCTAAACCAGATCAACAGGGCTCACAGAAAAAACTCTTACCTTCGCAGGCAGACACTTTTTTCTCTATTGAGGCCTTTGCCAGCTTTTATGTGTTGAATATGAGGTCCATGAGTCCATTCAGTGGGGTAACCTCTTGGGATTTCTGCTCCTGGATGTTTTTTGCCACATTGCACCACCTGGTGAGGGCCAGCAGCACTTTGGGTACCTCACTGGGTTCTCAAGGTCGATGGTTAGAGGCTTCAGGAACTTTTCATGGAGGAATGGTAAGACCACAGCAACATCAGCATGTCAGCAGCTCTCTGCAAACCATGAAGCTCTTCTTGTCTAAGATATTTTTTTTTAAATTAACAAGAATCTAGCAGAAAAACTGGCAAGTAAATCGAAATACATAATCATTCAGATTTCTAAAACACTACAAAACACCAGTAGCTATACACTGCTAAAAGTACGCATGGATCCATTAATGCAGGGTTGAACTTTATATCTCAAAGGGCAATTCCATAAAAGCAGGTACTTTCTCCTGCCTCTTACACTTTAGAAATTCACTGTGAAAATAATCACTCTTCAGATATTTGAGACTCACATTATTCAGTGAGTGAAAATAAATCTCTTTAAGAGTCCTGTTAGCAGAGAGGAATTATAACTCTTTAGAGGTATTACTGATTTCAATATTACTAACACTATTCTGAAAATCTATTTTTCTAATCAGTTTCTGAATCTGTGATCAAAATTTTAAGTCAGGGTTGTTTTTTTTCCAGACCTCATAGTTTTCTAATTCCAGGGAGAGAAAACTTCAATAACCTTTCTTCAAATCCCTGTTAAGAGTCACCTCATGTACAGAAAAAAAAATGAGTATCTTGTAAAGACAGATAAGCTCTAAGAGTTTTTCCTGTATTAAAGAGTAATAATATTTAAGACTTTCTTATCTTGATATTGCTCTGTATCATAGAAAAACTAAAAACTCATCACTGTAAAATCATTTGGGTGGAAACAAGTAATTTAACTCAAAGTTTTCTTACATACTCTAAAATATATTGATGTTTTCCCTTTTGTTACGTGCAAAACTAATGGTGGTTATTGACCTGCCTTTCACTTCATTGGCACGTCTGCATTATAAGACTCTTAATTTGGTTTTGGTTTTATTTGGGTTTTCTTTAATGTCCTTTTGATGCCAGTAAGCATAGCTTGAGAGTAGATACTGCCCAAGTGTGATTTGATCTTCATAGAATTTATGAAAAATGTTATTGGAAAGAGCTGTATCATATTGTGATGAGTGGGCTATAAGAATCTGTGTGGACTGAAAATAGAATTGGGAAATGTGTTAAGTCTCAGAGTCTTGGGAAAGGACTGAGGTGAGGAACATCTATTTCTTTTAACTATTAAGAAATTACAGGAAATATTTCATTCTCCTCTGCATTGTGCTTGTGCTGTCAAGAACACTTGTGCTGTTAAGCAATAACTGGATCTGAGGTTTCTTGGTTTCATGAGAAATACACCACTACAAGTAAGATCACATGTTTGGTCATGGGTTAAACCAAAGGGCTATTTTGCTGAGTGCTGCTTGGAAACCATCAGCAGAAACTTTGGGAAGGACTAGGAGAGTGAGGGAAATAGCTTCTGTCATGTATCTTCAGTACCTCCAATTAACAGAATTCTGGAAGTGTCTCTCTGCATTTAAGAGCCACTCCCATTAGTTTATCTAATTTCATGAACTTCTGAATAAATTATTATCAAGTAGACAGTGTCTTTTTGTCATGCATGTGGGAATTACTAAATAACTGTATCATGCAAGATAATATCTGTTATATATCTGAGATAGCCCATCTTATCTCTAGGTCTGAATTGATATCCATTCTCTGTATGTGACCCTGACTTATAATGGCCAATGGTAATTTTTGGTTATACAGCATTTTTTTCAATTTTAGATTAGCAGGTAATATAAAGGTGTATGATAAAGATTGCCCCTCTTTTGCAGGGCTACTCATGTAGGAGGAAAACAGACATGTCGCCAACAATTAGTAAAAGAGATACAGAATAGAGAGGAATAAAGTTACAATGGAGCTTGGAAAAGTCCTTGCCTTTCAGCCAGGAGGACTTCAGAGAAGTATTATTTCCTTCCCCTCCCTCAGTTTTATTCACTGTCCTTCCCATTTTCCACATCATACTCAGAAAGATTCAAGGACCAATGATTCAGCATTCACAAGGAGGGATGGAGCAGCAGAAGCAATTTATTCCTCCAATTTCAAACTGCAGAAGAGGGGTTGGACCACAAGCCAGAGGCACACCTGCGGGAGTTATCTTTAGGCCAATACTCTGAGGAGCCAGGGGACATTAGAGTTGGTGGCACATGCCCCTATCCTTTCCTCCTCCCAGGCTTCTCCTGGCCACTGGGCCCTTCCCTACCCATCCCAGGTGGGATCTTGCCAGTCATCAATTACTTTTCCCCCCTACTGCTACATTACCCTACCCCATACAGCAGACTCCCTGCATGTTTCAGCTATGAGGAGGGAAGCCATTCCTCTGAAAAATGAGATGCTACAGGTCAGGGAGAGCACTTACAGTGCTACATAGAATTTGGATACAACACAGACCAAAATGTACTTTCCCAAATCAGCAGAGCTGTTCCAGCCTGACACTGGTAGGACCAGAAGGAAAATTCAGGGCCAAAATGTTTACTTTTCTGGCTGAAATGATTAATTATTCAGAAACAAGTCTATTATAGGCAGAGCATTTCCTTCAATTAATTCAAATTAACATTTTGTTTATAGCACAGAGTAAGCCTTTTCCTTTTCATAGTTCAAAGTGAACGCTGGGGGCTCTAAATATGCCTCTTGGTGATTTAATTAAAAGATAAATATGCATTTTTTTTTAAAAGAAAAAAATACAGAAAGAAGGAAAAACTACAATTAAATAAGCAGTAGCTATGAGGAAAAGGAATCCACTATATAAGAAATGAAAAGAAAAACAGAAGGGACTAACAAAAAGGATGTGAATTAAGACACAGAAGAAATGGAAGAAAACAGCTTCTGAATGCAAAGAAGCATAAAAGATCAAACAATGTATTGTGAATATATTATTTTGAACACAAAGCTTACGTGACCAGGTGTGGGCCTGATCCACCAGAGCTCACGGTTGGCTTTGTAGGGTGGAGGCGCAGAGTTGTAGTTCCCCAAATGATTGCTGCTCCTCAGGATGTAGGACTTCAGCATACATGTCCCACCATAATTTGGGGTAATAGGCTAACAAAAGCAAGGTTCACTACCAGAAGCGGAGTCCCAGCTGAAAAACATTTGGAAGCCAGTGCCAGGCCCCAGGTGGAGCAGGTAAGCTGCTAGACTTGATGCACATGTGTGTGCATGAAAGCCATATTGCTTGGTGTCTACCACACTCTCATAGCAGTAGAAGAGGAGTGGTGTAGATCACAAAAGACAGGAGATAGGATGGAGAAATGTTCTCTGAGTGAAAATACAGCATATGTCCTGATCCCAAAAGCTGTCCCTTAGACACTCCACATGGTATAGGTCAATCAGTGATCACCATAGGGCTTCACAGCCTACTTGTTGAGTTCCGTTTGTCTGCAAACTAGGATGGACCATGAGTAGCACCAGCCTTATGCCGGGGTGCTGAGCCAAGGCCACCACTGCACTGCCTGCAGGGCTTGCCCACACGGCAGCAGCCTCTGTCTGTGCCAGCAGAGGGACATGAGCAGAGTCCCTTTGCTTCTGCCTCTGCTCCCTGGAGAGCTCCAAGTGGTCCATCACAAAGCATTTTCCTGCTGCCATAGCTCCACCATCGCAGCAATGCTGCTGCTGTGCTGGTCAGCCTCCAGTTCCTTTCTGGCATGTAATTATACTTGCCTGTAGTTTCAAATGTCTACAGAAAATTGTGGTTTTGCTGATGATACTGGTATGAAGTAAGTATTCTCCTAGCTGACATTCTTTTAACTGGTCCATGTAAAGATATTGAAAAAAACCAGTTCAGATAAATTTAAAACCACTGCTGAAGTTCTAATAAATCATATTGACCACTGAGTGTTCAAAAAAACCTGTTTCATTTCATAACTTCCTTATGATACAACTCCCTCATGTCCTGTCTCTTTTTTCCCCCAGTCTCTTTTTAGCTTTACACTGGAAGAATGATACTGGTTCAACTGTACCAGTGGTAGTAATAAATATAGACTCGTTCTGAGTTCAAGAGACTATGACAGAAATTCTTTTTATCTTCCTGCATAGTATTTTATACTGGTTGAGCAAAACAGTGAAATGTACTATCAATATTAAATTGCAGTGGTCAACCTGGCATTTAAGCCCCTACCATTGGATTAATATCTTTAATACATTGACTAGTTTTTAAAGATGGTGGTTTTCCATCCATCCTCACATATACTGATGACATTCACTAGATCCAGTGCATGATGTTGAGCTCGGCTGAGTGTGTTCTTCTTTGAGATTAGCTGCCTTAAATGCAACATATGAGTAAAATAAAGAGGTCCTATGGTTTTAGAAAGCTGAGGTATTTCTGTTCCTGTTAACTATCCACTGAGTATGCAGTCTCTGACAGGTTTTGGATCAGGTCATTTTCTGATCATTTTCCACAGTATATAATCATAGAATCATAGAATTGTTTTGGTTAGAAAAGACCTTTAAGATCATTGATTCCAACCATTGAATCAGCCCTAAGTCTGTCACTAGACTATAAGAAATATAGATATACATATAAGAAATTACAGGATTGCAAGAAAATGTATTAACAGGAAAAGCCCATCCAACTGAACATTCCCTTCTCTAAAACATTCTTCTGCAAGGGCACTCTTAGCTTCCATTAACATCAGGGAAGTTAAGCGCATATAGAGACATATAACTATATGGCCTGAAGAACTATAACATGCATCTGCAGCCACACACACACTTGCACAAGAATATGCACTCTTCACACATCCACACAGAAAATGGAAATTTGACATAACAAGGATATTGAAAATGATAACTGATCTTGTCAGGATCTCCAGATAATATTTAATTTTCCAGCTCTTGGAAAAGAGGATTAAGAAACAGCTTTATATCCTGGGTGGGGTGAAACTTGTGGACTAAAAAAATATATTCTGGGCTGATGAAACTGCTCAGCGTTTCTGACTTTACGTCTCACTGGTTAAGATGTGGTTCCTCTCATGAGTATCCCAGCTAAAGCTCAGGAAGGCAGCAGTAAGTCTGAAAGCCTTGGGGTCATTGCCAAGAAAAGTAGAGTGTTTTTAGATAGAAAATGAGAGAATGTGGCTGTCTCCAGTGTTCATAGCTCCACTCTCACTGCCACTCCTCACTGCTGTGACTGCACGAGCTAGAGATACATATAGCTGTCGTTGAGAAAGTCAGAGGCCAAGGTTCATTTTGAAAAGATTGGTCTGGACATGAATGACTACTACAAATGCAAGTCTCAGATTTATGTTAGAAAATAACTCCCTGAACAGGCTGAAACTGATTTTTCAACATAACAAAGATTTTTATTAAAAATTACCTATTTGTTTTCACTGAAAATGTCTCTTTTCATCCAAGAAATAAACCCTTAAAACCTGTATATTCCAATCGAAGATGAACTGTCGTTCAAGAAAAAAGTGGTTCCAGTGACTTGAACTCTCATTTGCCCATATGAGTTCAAACCTTCAACTGAAATACATTTCTTAGACATACTTTGAGATTTGTTTGAAATACATGCTCCTTTTTCCTAAAGACAAGACAGTGTTGCATCAGAGTAATTTTTTTTCCCTAAACTTTGACCTATAGGAGGTAGAGTAAGGTTTTAGCTACCTGAAAGGCAGATAAGCCCCATCAAAATATTTTAGCTTTCCACCACAGGGCTGGATGAACAGCTATACAGCACCTTAGAACTGCTCAAAGGCTTTTACTAACTGATAATATAAAGATCAGAACCAGTTTGCCTACAATCATAATCAAAGGAGAAGATACACATCAAATACAGACAGCTGAAAAAATCTCTAGGCTGTGTAAGTAGAAGCCACAAAGCCTGAAGCAGTTTTTGATATCTTTCACCTCTATGAAAACTTCCTGTCTTGAAAATTCATAGATGCTGCAGTCTCATGGAAATAGCTATTTTCAAATACCTATTTACATATCTACCCTGCCAAGGGTAATGTTAGGACTGAAAAAGAAATGGAAAATCATCCAAGTCTGAATTTGATGCCAGTCTGTTGCAAGCATGAAGAAGTAGATTTCTGGTTTTCACCATTGATTATGTAGATCTTTATCAGAAAAATGGTATTTACACTGAAGAATTGAGGTCTCACTAAATACCACCCTTGCCTTTCTTTCACCTTCCTTTCACTCAGAGAGCTACATAAATAGAGATAAGAAAAAGGACAGTGAGTTTTCGTAATATGTCAGTGGTTTAAATCACCTGTCATGTGCTTTTGATAGTAGAAATGAATTCTGCTAAAAACTGAATACACATGATGCATGAGGGTACTGTTAAGTTTTGTTCTGTCTGTGATGGCAATTCAAAGTATTCAAATCACCTGGCTCTTTCCAAAATGATTCATTCTATTTAACCAAATCTGAAAGAAACTGTGTGGCAGTATATGCGTAATAGGCATTTGTGCATTCAACAAAGTCATACATATACATTACCTAAAATGCAAACATGCAGCAGCCAAGCAAGGCTAACAATGATTAATCATATTCTAATTTCCATCTATCTTTCAAGTGAATACGGCGGTGACATTGCTATTATCTGAAGTTGAGATGAAGTCCACAACACTGCCTGCTATGGTTATTGATGGGCCATATCTTGATAAATTTTTAAACTGTTGATAAGGCCCTGTGCCACCTGAATTTTAATACCTCATCCTTTCTCAAATCCTCATAGAAAAATATTCTCATACAGGCAGGCAAGAGCAGTTTGCGAGACTATGTACAAAGTCTAATTTGGGAGTCAGGCACAGCTGAAGCAGCACAAGGCAGAAATTTACTTGGTAGAGATATCATCGCTCTCCTCCAGAGATAATGTAATTGATATCACCTTGAAGAGGACTATTTATGGTTACTATGAGCAAATCTCCGTCTCAGTGCTCTGAAAACATTTTAAGGCTTTCCACTGCCTTTCCAGGCACATGGACAGAAAAAGAAAGAATGAAATATTCTGCCACTTAACTGGCAGCTGAGTCTGCATCACAGCTTGGGATGGAAAAAAGCTTCTAAAGATTCTCGTTAGTTTCCTTGATCTAAGTAGCTGTAACACTGTTCTTTTCTTTTACCCACTTTGTGACAACTCTGGTAGCTTTTTGAATAAATGCAGTTTCCCGGCCCAGGACCACCAGTTTCCCAGCACCAGCATTGACCTCCTGGACCACTCAATATCTTAAGTAAATCCCTTGTCAGAGCTACACTTCCAGTCTCCTCCGCAGAAAGGGATGGGGGTGAAAGCAAACAAGCCAAGAAGCTCTGCAGAAGTTTGGAAACATGTTTATGCCTAGTTTCGGCAGATACTGCCGAGTAGGTCTGCTTTCGGACTCCCACACCTCTTGAGCAACGCATTTTTGCTGACCACAGAACATAATGTGCCGCAGGCATCTCCTTCCCCTGCGAATTCCCTTGCAAATATCAGAATTAACTTCTTTATTTCCTGTCTCTGCAAGCAATATCAGAGAGCACGTAAACAACTTGCTGCAGGTCGGGGACCATGGCTTTACAAAGTAAATATGTAAGCAGCCTGCATCGATAGATAAAAAATAACAGAAGCCTATATATATGCCCTAGCCACATCAGCACATGGCAGATTTTCAGAGGGGAGGATTGCCCTGGAATACTTCAGGTTACTTCTGTGACTCAGAGTATTTTGAGAAAGTATTATTAGACCCTTCCCATGGCTTTCCATCTTTACAGAGGCCTTTCTAAGGACCAAGGTATCAGAGGAGTTGGGCCTGATGCAACTGATTTTCATCCATCACTGTCTTGTGGGCTGGGGGCATGTGGTCTCCTCTGGCACTCCTGAGGGAAAGGACTAGATGAACATTATAGGTCTGTTCTGACTGAAGTAGTCTGGTCAAGTCTAAAAAGGTGCCTGGGCTGCAAACTGATGCTTCTCCCTGTCTGCAATTCCCCCAGAAAATTTCTTAGCAGCCCCTGACCCAGACTCAGGCACCATGCAGCAGGGCACCATTAGTGCCTCTCCTTTCTTCTGGACAGAGAACACCTTCTCCAAATTCACATGTTTTCAGGCCAACTTTCCTCAATTTCAGCCATCAGGCTACCTCCATCAAAAAATGAAAATGTGGAGATGCAATGATCCTATGTAGCATGCAGTCCCAAAATCAGAGGGCAGCTTCGAACAGTCGACTATTCATGGCACATTGATTCCTCAATATCAACCAGAACTCAAAAGAAACTTTCCAAATTTTTACAACTCCTTTTTATTCCAAGGCAGTTTAAGAGTTACACCCCACTCTAAGCTTAGCTGGTAATACTTCAAAGCATTTTATCTCCCTCGCTTTGTGGGAACAAATTGAGTATGCTGCATTTCCCAGCAATATAAGCTAACTCCAGCCAGCAAAATGAAGTATGTCTTTAGAAAAAATAGTAATTTTCCTTTGCTCTTTATTAACTATCTGAATCCTAACCAATCCTCCAAAAAATCCAGTGGTTTGCGTAAAATGGAGTAGTGATTGCGATTTGAACTCTCTTTCTACACAGCTGGAGACCATTTTCTTCTCTTTTCCTTATCCAAAAATAGAAAAGAAAAAGTCAGAAATGTCATCTCTGTTCTCCTGCTGTTTGTTTCATCAGTCATCTGCATCTGCGATAACAGTAGCTGACTTCTTCAGCAGGGTTCAAACAACACAGCGATCAGCTCATTTCATTATTTACAATGAAGTTATAAATTGCACTTTATTCAGATGACAGAGTGAGGATGTTGCAAAGTATTTCTTTAGCCTTCCAACATCTCGAATGCCACGGTGGCACAGGACCAGCACGGATAAATCTATGTGACCCCTGTTTCTGGTACAAGAGTAAAAACTGTCGGGAGACGGAAAAAAGTGTTTCCAGAATGCACTCCTCTCCCATAAAGAGAGCTAGTCAGCAACTTTTTTTGGTAGAAGTGTCTCTGAAGAGAAAATATGCATCTGAAAATGACAGGAGGTGAGAGATAATACTAATTTTTCTATGACATTTTGGTCTACCACTCTTTATAAAAAAGTGCTTAGTTCCTACATTTTCATTTGTTGTCAGCATTTTTGTTTAGATCAGTTCAAAATGAACCTGTATCTGCGTGAGCTACTGTGGTACATAACAGGGACGGCAGCCTAGATCGCCTTGTACTCCCTTTTTTCTCAAAAACACAAATGTTTGCAAACTCATTTCAAGTGTTTAAACAGAAGCAAGTTCTAAATGTTTTGTTGTGATCGTTGCCTTTTTTCCTTCCAGAATTTATCACTCCACTAACATTTTTTTAACATTATTTTTGTATTTTTCACAATTTAGAGTTAATAGATTTGTTAAGGTATGGGAGTTTTTTGTTGTTTTATAGAAACTCTGATTTTCAGATCTACTGGAAAACCTCAGCTCCTTTATAGCCACTAAAGAGGATCATGTTTTGCTCAGGTCACAAATTGTATACCCTCAGCAGCTGTTGAAATTATGAGAATATCTAAGGGTCTTAAGGATATCTTATCAAGGTAAATTTTCTGTATGAGCAGCCCTATACAGATTTTTAATACAGCATAATATAAAATGAAAAAAAAAATCTAATTACTTTTTCTCCCAAATGAAAATAAATGCATATGATAGTGGCACATTTCTCCCAGTCTAGATGTTTTCCAAAAATCAACAAACACATAATCTGTTTTCAATTTCAAAGATTTTGATGAAGAGGA
>NW_010209416.1:7048-14508 GCF_000695765.1 Mesitornis unicolor | reverse complement strand
TTGACTTCCATTTTGGTGCAATTCCGTGACACAAGGGCAAGGACACCTCCCACCAGACCAGGGTGCCCAAAGCCCTGTCCAATCTGGCCTTGAACACTTCCAGGGAGGGGTCATCCACAACTTCCCTGGGCAACCTGGGCCAGTGTCTTACCACCTTCACAATGAAGTATTTCTTCCTAATATCTAGTCTAAATTTACCCTTTTCCAGATTAAAACCACTTCTCCTCATTCTATCGCTACCTGCCCTTGTAAAAAGTCCCTCCCCAGCTTTTCTGTAGGACCCTTTTAGGAACTGGAAGGCCACAATAAGGTCCCCCCCAAAGCCTTCTCTTCTTCAGGCTCAAGAGCTTCAACTCTCTCAGCCTGTAAGTATCTATTCCATTTTGTTTAGGATAACCTGACTAGGTCAACTTTTAACTACAAACATTAGTTTTCATAGCATTGCAGATATTTTTTCTTTTTCAGAAGAGAACTGAGTGTTTTATTTTTGTGCTTTGATTTCTTAACTGATTCCCTTACTCAAAAGGAAAACCTGCTTAAACTTGAACAGTTATTCAAAAAATACAGACACAACATTTTAACTAAATGCACAGTAGCTATGGGTGGTTTCCAGCAAAATGACAGCCTGTACACATGTATTTTTATTTTCTAGCAGGTGTAATGACTCTGTACATCTCTGTACCTGCTTGAAAGAATATGATGTGTTTGTTGTACAGAATGGGCTTTTGAACCCATTGAATGAAACCATTCAACAATACTTCTACTTCTATTGCAAGAAAGTTCTCAGTTTTTAGGAATTTTTTTTAGGAAGCCTGGTTTATTGACCTGTTGCTAGTTCTTATGTGACAATTTTGGTCATAGGGCAGCTGATCCATCTCATTTCATAGAATTGTAGAATCATAGAATGCATTGGGCTGGAAGGGACATTTAAAAGTTATCTAGTCCAACCCACCTGTAGTGAGCAAGGACATCTTTAGCTAGATCAAATTGTTCAGAGCCCCATCAAGCCTAACCTTGATTGTGTCCACTACTCCTTGGGGTCTCCACTACTCACTGGGTAGCCTGTTCCAGTGTTTCACCACCCTTATAGTAAAGAACTTCCTAATGTCTAATTTAAATCTACCTTGCTCTACTTTAAAACCACTGCTCCTTGTCCTATTGCTATATGCCCTTGTATACAGTCCCTCCCCAGCATTCTTGTAGGCCTCCTTCAGATACTGGAAGGCAGCTGTAAGGTGTCCCTGGAGCCTTCTCTTTGCCAGGCTGAACAACCCCAGCTCTCTCAGCCTGTCTTCATAGGAAAGGTGCTCCAGCCACTGGATCATATTTGTGACTCTCCTCTGGACCTGCTCCAAAAGCTTCATATTGTACTTGTATTGAGGGCTCCAGAGATGGACGCAGTACTTGAGGTGAGGTCTCACCAGAGCAGAGTAGAGGGACAGCATCACCTCTCTCTATCTGCCGGCCACGCTTCTTTTGATGCAGCCTGGTATGAGATTGGCCTTCTTGGCTGTGAATGCACATTGTTGACTCATGTCCAGCTTCTCATCCACCAGTACCCTGAAGTCCTTCTCTGCAGGGCTGCTCTCTATCACATCATCCCTCAGTCTATATTGATAATGAGGATTGCCCCTACCCAGGTGCAAATCCTTGCACTTGGCTTTGTTGAACCTCATGAGATTCACACAAGCCTACTCCTCCAGCTTGTCCAGGTCTCTCTGGATGGCATCCCATCCCTCTGCCATGTTGACCACACCAGTCAGCTTGGTGTCATCTGCAAACTTGCTCAGGGTGTCCTCAATCCTACTGTCCATATCATTGATTAAGATACTAAACAGCACTGGTCTCAGTACAAAACCTTGAGGGACACCACTTGTCATCCATTTCCATGTGAACATTGATCTGTTGACTACTGCCATCTGGATGTTACCACCCAACCAATTCCTTATCCACCAAACAGTCTACCCATCAAATCCATATCTCCCTAATTTAGAGAGAAGGATATTGTGGAGGACTGTGTTAAAGGCATTGCAGAAGTCCAGATAGATGACAAATTAGTTAATAGATTTCTGTATCTCCATTGCCCACATAGTGTTGAAATCAAAACACCAGGGTAAATTTCCATGAGGGAAGAAGTGGGAGTGGACGTAAAAAAAAAAAAAAGTGTCACAGTGAAAAGCTGCTTCTCATAACCAGGAGAGATTGGTAAAGCTGTTCCATATGCAAAGAGTCTCATCAAGCTCCAATGACAGTAAGAGATATCTGGGCCAGGAGGAAGCAATAGCAGAAACTGTGCTATGCTAGTAAACTGCAGAAGAGGACTTTGGCTCTACCTTTTGTTTTGAATGTGTGTTATTAAGAGGACTTTTTGTTTTTGAAATCTGCACTGAGTTGGATTAGCTTTTTAGAAGCCTTTCAGAAGTAGTTTTTTTGAGGTTGTGTATCCTGGTGAGTTTTAACTGAGCAGGAAAATACACTGCCAAGAAATAGTCACTCTGGTTTTAATTTTCTGAGAGAAGTCCCTTCCATGAAAGCAGGAAAACAGATCAATGTTTCCTGTTCTGTTGCAGTTTAAAAGGAACTGGTTTATTCTGTGAAATCCTATAGAGGGAAGCAGCTCCCACAGAAGCAACTCTTATTGAGAACTGACTGGAAATTACTAGCAGCGGCTTCCCCTGACATTAACTGGTTAATTTTTTACCCACATCCTTGAAAAAAAACCCCTTAGTGCGAATAGAGTCATATAGGAATTTTCAGCAGTAAAAATGCCTGTATTTGTTGTCACATATACTAAACTTCAGTCATTTTATCTCCATTATTCTTCAAAAGAAGAGTGTTAGGATGTCAAGAACTTTCTTCTTGATTTGTATTTCAAACCACAAGCCTCTCTTTGACAGTGCTACAGACTTATCCTAGCACAGTTCCTAAACATGCTCTGAAACGTGTCCTTAAGCTTTCCTCCTTTCAAAGAGACTGTCTCATAAACTGGGATTTGTCCAAGGCCCTCTCCACTGCCTGCTGTATTTTTCCTGCTCACAAAGCACTTCATTGGCCCACTCTAAACTCTCAGCCAAGGAAAGATTGATTGCTCCTTTTGAAATAAATGTCTTTTATGGCTTTTCTTCTCTTGAACAGATTTGCTCTTTTTTACTTCATTCTTTAGCTATGCTTATGCTGTATTTTAAATTTACTCTTGTTACGTTCAAGAGTACAGGCTGGCTATGCTGAACTGGAAGACAAGAACTGTTCCTAGTGCAGTATCAAGCCAAGCTAGCCATTACCACAGCTTTGGTTGTGTCAGAGCTAGATCAGCAACAGGCTGTGTTCTGTGTGATTTGAGTATACTCACTTAGGTATTATCTTTGAGAAATATAGTTTCCATCTTAACTGACACAGAGATGGTAGACTGTACCATGATTTAACCTCAGGAAGGAGTAAAAAGTTGTTGATGGGAGAGTTATCTTTCTTTTAAAGAATACTTTCTGCTGTATTTCCTCCAGATGTATAGATATGAGCTTATTAACTTAGCTGGTAAAAAAATATTACTTGAAAAATTCTTGTAAAAATGGTTTTAACTCTGTTGTATGTGGGTCTATTCTTCAGCATAAGAATACTCTTTGATACTTTGTTCATCTGAGTTAGGTACAGTATTTTCAAAAATTTCACTCTTTGCCTTCTAATAAACTTAGATGTAAAGTAAAATTCTAGGCTTTTGATGCAAATATTTTTACACAATCCTTATTTCAGGAAAAAACTTTTTTTTTTTTTTTTAGTTTTGACCAAGTCAACTTCTACAGTCAAGACTATTTGTGGTCTTTTTTTCATTGGATATACAAAGACACTTTTGGAAAGCCATTGCATGATGCTGAATATGACCCATGAAATTGAGACAGGACAACTATTTTCTTTAAAGTTTAATTTTCATACCTGTTTTTGGCAATATGGTAATGGTTTTAAACTGGAAGAGAGTAGATTTGGACTAGATATTAGGAAGAAATTCTTCACTGTGAGAATGGTAAGACATTGGCACAGGTAGCTCAGAGAAGTTGTGGGTGCCCCCTCCCTGGAAGTGTTCAAGACCAGGTTGGATGGGGCTTTGGACGACGTGGTCTGGTGGGAGGTGTCCCTGCCCATGGCAGGGGGTTGGACTGGATGATCTTTAAGGTCCCTTCCAACCTAAACTATTCTATGATTCTATAATTTTGTAAGTCTGAAGACATATTTTTAAACTAAATTCTACTTATGACCTATTATACCACTCCAACTAAGTAATCTACTTTGTATATTGCATGAATAATATATTATTAATGGTGGAAATTTGACAAACTACTTACCTACAACATATATTTGTTATGTTTATTACTGTGACAGCCAATCAAGAGCCAAGAATGAAGTTTCTTTGTACCAAACACAGATACAGACAGGGAACAACAGATAGTTTCTGTATTTAACTATGGGTATTTAACTACTACAATCACTGCAGAAAGCCTCTGAGGCCTATCTTGGGAACTGTGAAAATGTTGGGAAAAATATGAAAATTAATTCTTCTACCTCTGCAAACCAACGCTTTGATTCCTATTTTGTTACTATATCTTATTTATTTTCATATCTTTTTCACTTGGTGGTGGTGTTAGCCCTGTATACGTTTTTTATCCTTAGAAAACATATGGTATGCAATGGCAATGAAAACCCTTAGAGAACTTATGGTATGTAATGGCAATGAAAACTGTACTTGTGAGGTACAGTATGATCTAGAATGGCTAGTGATGCCAATCAACTGATCACATGTTTGAATTACTGCCCTTAGCTTCTTTAAGCATTCAAATTATTAGCTTGATATGGGGGCAAGAAAAAAAACTGACTTTGAATACCAGAAATTATTTATGCCAGATTTATGTCTGAAAGCTCTCCCTCTGTCTCCCAAAACATGAAAAAGGAAAAGAAGAATGGTTGGAGGCTGTCTTGGGCATAGTGATCATGAAATGATAGAATTTTCAGTCCTTGGAGAGGCTAGGAGGGAGGCTAACAGAACTGCCACCTTGGACAAAAATTTCAGTTGGCTGTAACTTGATTATTCCACAGGACTGGCTATTAGCAAAATGAAAAAGAATGAAAGGAAGAGGGAAAAAAATATTATGTTAAGGGCAAAGGTGTGATGTCCAATACAATTACCACAGCTTTGCCTACAGGTAAACTCAGTCTTGAGGTCCCTGTTATACCATGATTAATGAGGAGGGCTGAGGGAAGTATGGTTTATGAGTGTCTTCCACAAATTCTCCTCCATCAAGAGGAAACTTGGGAGAGTGGTATGAGGGTATCACTGTATCTGCTGCTTCTAGGGCCCCAGCAAGTAGGCCTTCAAGTGTGCATGCAGAAGCAAGAAACACAGAAAAGCCAGGGATATTGTTCATGCCAAGTTTCATGTTCACTGACCCAAAGTCCCCACATAAATTCTGTCTGTGGTTTACATTATTCTGGATCAATGCAGGCTTCTTTTCTTATTTATTTTTATTTTCTGGGAGTCATTCATTTTAATGCTACCTTTAGTTACTGCTTTTAAAAAGCATCTGAACACATTCAGCAAGGCATCCCAGTACCCTGAAGTTAATTCTTAGCTTGCCCTTAGAAGAGGCAGTTGTCTGGTGCTGCCAACCCTGCTGAAAAATGTGCAAAAATGTGAGTGTTTTGCCAGGAGCACTCAGCTTATTGTAAGAACAGAGCTGTAATTAAATGAGCTCTTCAAAAATTGTATTTTGGCCCTCAACAATTCTGTAAAGAGATTACTCTTCCTACAAGTCCTTTTTCTGTTTCATGAAGTCTTTCATTTTACTTCCAAAACTACAGCTCCCAAGCATTTCCCTTGCTTAACTCACCCAGCACTCTGCTTCCGTTCTTCCTCCTTGTATGTTGTTTCTTAAGTGTTGCTCAGGTACCTGTCTACCTCATTTTACATACCAGGTTGTTTTGTTCCTTGCTCTATGAAGTCTGATGGGTAGGAATGTGTGGGTGTTACATTCATATGCCTTGGGTCTAATTTACTCTCTGGGAAACCTTTCTTTTAGTAAACAACAGTGATCAAACAGACTTAAACAACAGCTATGAGGTATGAGGAATATTAGGAAATAGTCATTACAATATGGAAGTGATAATGAAGTGGAGTGTATGAATTCTTGATAACCATTAGTGCAAAAAAACCATTCCTTTTATAGCAGATCCCCTATTCTGTGATGATAGCTTTTTCCTCTCTTATGAATATGAAGTGCCAGATTATGAATTCAATAGCTACGTCTTTTTCAGGGCATTGTTTATGAATCTGCCCTGCCCTGTCACTGCACATTATTAGCATTAAACACACATGCAGCACCATAAATTTACCAGATGTATGCCCTATCTGAAAAGCTTATGGTCTAAATGAGATATGAGAAATTCACAGCAAAACACAGGACAACAGTTCAGGAAAGGGAGCATGTAAGGATTATTAATCATGGTTTAATTTAAGGAGGAAGAACTTCACAAAGAGGTACATGTTAGGAGATATTTGAAAAAGATGATGGAGGGCACTCGGTAGCTACGAAAAGAAAAACTGCTGCGGATATAGAACTTGAAGAACCTTTGATCTGACGTGCTTCAGTGGCTCCTATGAGTATTTTTTTCCATGAGTCTTGGGAGAATAAGTTTGTTTTTCTGGGAAAAACAGTAAAGAGAAAATTCTTGGAATGTACTAGGAGATGTCAGCATTCAGGTGGCTCAGTGAATGGAGATTATTTTGGTAACATGAAGAAAAGTGGCACATATTCTTGTGTTCTGCCTATAAAATGAGTGTGCATGTTGGGACATGGGAGAAAATGTTAGAAATGTACAAATGCTGTGAAGACAATCCTTCATAGCTGTATTAGAGGGGAATAATTGCCATTTATAAGAAAAATAGCTTAAGGATTAAATACATTAAGTCTGGAAAGAAGAGACTTGTGGATTCCTAAAAGGTCAGATGGGAAAATGAGACTAAGAATTTGGCTAAGAATTGGCTTCCTTCTGTTCTCCTGCCATTTACAATACTCATTAGAGCAAAATTTAGCTTGAAGTTACCGTATTTTCTTCAAAATGGACACCACCTCTGTGGCTTTTGTACTAACCACAAGATGATACTGCGTGCCCTCCGACTGCTCCTCCACTTGCCTTTGTCCTAGGAGCTGTGGAGCTGAAGTTTTTATTTTCTCTTGCTAAGTGACATTGATCAGTCACTCCATTCCTTGTATGCAGCAACACAGAACAGTATGAGCATTTGCAGGTTGCCATGGCTTACAAATGAGGTCTATTCTTGACTCTTTGGGATTGTGTTTCATATCTGAGCTGCAGCAATGTTTTATGGGTATTATTTTTTTAACCTAAGCTTTTAAAACCAGTATTTCCAATCTCTTACAAGTGAAGATACTTAGATTCTTACAAATTCAGGATTTCAC
>NW_010209416.1:5161-7017 GCF_000695765.1 Mesitornis unicolor | reverse complement strand
ACTCTTTCTTTGGACTGTTAACTACCATTCTTGTTCAGGGCTCACATTGTTCTCCTTCCTAAACTGCTGGGCTATATAAATTCTTCCTTCCAGCAACCATCTACATCAGAAATTTTTCAGTTACCTAAAAATGCCCTTAATTCATCTGACAAGGAGTCTCCAGTTTCTAAGTATCTATGCCTTGTCCTTCTACCTTCCCCCTCGCACAACCTTTCCCCAAAGAAGTCCACTGCTGTTCTACTGATGTTTTTGGGCACAGCTGCAGTCGTCCCTCACTTCCAAGAGGCTTGGAAATGGCCTACTCTGGCCTCAGACGGTTATCGCTTCATCACTGTCGCCTTTGGTGATCATCTTATTTCTCTCACATTGAAGCATTTCTTCCTTTTGAATGGAAAGAAAGTTCGGCCTTTCAGAGCAAGAGAAATTTTCAAAGCATGAAATTTCTCTAAGAGGCATGTTGATGGATTCTATAGCTTCCTCTAACTTTTTAAGAATATTTTCAACCTTGAGGCTTAATCATTAATTTCAGGAACCCTTATAATTTGACCTTAACATTTGAAAGTCATAAAAGTGTGTATTTTTAAACGTTAGTGGAACAGAAGTCTTTCCTGGTAAATATAGCCATCTAAACCTAGTAGCTTTGGAGTGGACTCCCTTTTCCCACAGGATGGATGAGGTTTGAAGGGACCTCTGAAGGTCATCCAGGCCAACCCCCCCTGCTCAAAAAGGGCAACTTAGAGCAGGTTTCCCACTCCCATCATGCCCACATGGCTTTTGAATATCTCCAAGGGTGGAGACTCCACAACCCTTCTAGGAAACCTGTGTCAGAGATTTATTTTACCTGTGCTAGAGAATTATTTTTCTATGAACCAAAGCTCACTAACACTTTTGGACAGCTTATTTACAAAAAATTAATGGATTCAACTCCAGTGAAAATACGTTCACAAAGGTATATTAATCAATGCAAATGATTTTAATTGCTTTGACTTTCTTTTGAAAAGGTCAGATCTCACTTTAGCATTTACAGAATGAGACATGTCATAGTTTTTCAGATCAAATTTAAGAACAAATTATTTGTGAATAAGAAGTTTAAAAAAAGGAAAGCTAAATGAGACGTTTCTTTATGGGTTGATTAAAATATCAAGTTTAATCTGAAAAATACTTTTTTGTACCTTCTTTCCAACTCCAAGAAAAATGTTATTTTTTTATTAATTTTATTTTAAAAATCCCATTTATTCATCACTTCTATATACAACGTCATTATGCACTATGCTTGTTTTGGATTAATGCATTGTCAGAACATATGACTTTATTAATATCCTGTCAATTATGTATGCTATGCATTTGTTTACTTCCTTGTCTCCCGTTTCCTATTTGCAATAAGACACCAACTGAAGCTCTCTCTATATGTTTCTTTGATGACCGTAATGCTCCCTTGCCTGTTTTTAAGTATTTTGCAGAGTAAAAGTTATAAACAATATCAGAAATGTCTCTGAACACATTTCTGTCTTTGCTTTGTTCTTCCCTGAGTCCCAGTTCCCCCTGTCTCCAAGTCTTCATTGGCTACAGAGGGGAACAATATCTACTGTGGTCTTTTCACTGGGTAATAGAAAGACAATTTACTTGCTATTAGGGTAATTCATCAGTGTAGATACTAAAACACCTGTACATAACTCCAGCTTTAAAATATTGTTAAATGTAGAGGGAGATCAGCAGAAATAATTTGGTAGTCATCTAAACTGAGATCTTGGAGGTGAGATGATCTATTGTATCATTAGTGTGTCAAGCAAAAATTCCTGAGTGGCTTTATATTTTTATGTAGTGTGATTGCTTACATTTTAATCACTAAGATTTAC
>NW_010209416.1:0-5144 GCF_000695765.1 Mesitornis unicolor | reverse complement strand
GAATATTATTAATGTTGTGGCAACTCTGACAGATTTATTTGGACTGACTGATAGTTACCTATGTATTTTTTACTCATATTTAATAGAAAAGGTCACTCTTTATTGGTATTTCTGGTACTGGTAGCTGAGACTCTAAAAGTATTTTCAGACTTTTAGAGTCAAGTCAGTCACAAATCAACAGTTCTGGGAAACTGTTTCATGGCCAATTGTAGTATCCTATGGAGGCATTCAGATTACTTTTACCAACAACTGGAATACTTCAGGCTAAATTCTTTACAAAAGATGCAATTAATATCCTGTGTTAATGCAGGTTTAGTAGCAACAACATCACAATTTAATTAAACAGTAATGTTAGTCCCTGAGCAGTTTACTTTTACTTGTATAATACCCAGACATCTACAGGGTACAAATAATTCTGATACCTAGCTGTAGCTAGATATGCCAAGTGTCTAAAGAAATACACTTAAAATGTTGTAGGTGACTTCTGTGCTCTTTCACAAAATACCTCCTGCAGTTTTGGGGTTATGGCATAGAGGTACCATGTTGGTTTACTTTCTATTTCTCTGCTTTTTATGGCTGTGCTTGGTTGTGTCTAAACATAACTGACTCTCACAAAGCAAAAAAAAATACTATTTTATGCTTTGTATAGATCCAACCTTATTCAGCACCTGATACTTTATGTAAAGATGTACATCTTAAGCACAATTAAGAGAAAAACAGATCTCCTCACTTGTTGAACTTTCATTTTCTTCTTTAATGTACTTGAATAATTTCTTTTTTTTTTAAGGTCTGTTCCAGTTGAAGCATCTGTTGTACATTTACTGCAGATATGATCTGAGTAGCTGTAGCTCAAAACCACTGAGATCCTTGAAATTCATACTCATAGGACAGCTGAGCAGATATTATTAAGTTGTGGATGTCCCCTCCCTGGAATTGTTCAAGGCCAGGTTGGATAGGGCTTTTGGGCTTTTGGTCTAGTGGGAGGTGTCCCTTGGATGATCTTTAAGGTCCCTTCCAACCTGAACCATTCTATGATTCTACTTTTAGTTGGGGATAGAGAGAGGAAAGGAAAGAAGACTTATAGCATTGAAAATAGTTGTAGCTTAACTCGTGGAATAATTGATTTCAAATGTATATGATGAGCTTTTTTTAAGTGATATGCTTAAAATTAAGTATTTTTAGTGACTAAACTGATTTTGAATTTGTGAACACTAAGTGGTTCATATTCATCCCCACTTTGAGAAGTCTTTTTAAGGTTAAATAACTAAACAAAAATGAAAGGCATACCATGTCACAAAATCTTCTCAAATAAATTACTTGATGTGTGCATCAGAGAAATGGTGAATATGAGACTTTACTTTTAAGTTAGCACCATGATTGCACAGTTCCATTTATCCATCATTTTCTCTGCATTGTTTTGTCTATTTTCTTGTTTTCTGAAGCAATCTAGACACAGGTAAAAGACAACAGGTACAATTTAAAACCTGCTTCCCCTTTTATCTTAACCTCTTATCTGTTTTGCCCTGTGAATTAGGTTAGCTGACATCCGATTTGGCTTTAGTTTGTTGAAAGACATGTGTTCTGAACCCCAAAATATCCATCATCAGTCAATAAACATAGTTTGCTCTTGACTTTCAGGAAATTTTTCTTGTGAGAGAGCTGTCACTGCTTTTGTTACATGGCTTGAAAAAGTGTTTATACCCCTCTATGGCTTTATAAAGCACCAAGCTCATTTAAATAATTATACAGTCATTTAGTTAATGTGTTCTTTTTTAAACTTGCCTAAGTACAGTGAATGTAGTTTTGATGGCAAAAGAACCTCTTTTATGCAACAGCATTTTTATTCTCCCTCCTCCACCTCCACTTTGCAAAATAGATGCAACACAATTATTTTACTGCCGAGAAATTAGCTCATTTGCAAATGCCACCTTGGAACACAAGAAAAAAGGCATTTATTGAAGCACTAATGAAGGCACCATGTTAGAATAATTTTATGCTGACGGGCCTACAATCACTCAATATTTTAAGAGCTGTCATCACACCAGCATGAGCTGCATGGAAAAGTACAAATTTATGCTGTGACATCATGGCACTAAAAGTGTAATTCGAATAAAATCACAATGCTTCACTCTAGCATTCAGCAGCAAGACAGAACCCTTTAGGTGTCCACCCTTGGCTGAGCCTTTGCTATGCATCACTGTGCCACATATTCTGTTAACACATGAAGTATTATGACACAGATTTCTGAAGAGTTCAATGGGTCCTTCAGGTATTTCTGTAGTGAGCTTTCAGTGGATATTCAATGACCTGTGTTGTTAGTACACAGTACACTGCACACTAGCAGAAAGCTGGAAGAATATAAAATCAGCAAAAGCCACCATTTTAACTCTTTAGATATGGATAATTAAGTCACTACACAATGGCTGAGGACCTAATACTATCATTTTTTAGCGAGCTAATAATTCCAGTCATGCCTTGTGGTTAAATGCTAAGCTTTAAAAAATGAGTACATCTGCATAAGAACTGTAACTTTAAAAATCAACATTTTGATTTTTACCACGTCTTTATTCCTTATTGTAATTAGGAAAAATTTTAAAAAGTAGCTAACAATAGATGTAGGTGAGATACGGGAAAGTGCAATGGACTACATGTCATATGTAGACATAAAATTCTACTCACAATCTAATGTTTCTCACCAAAGATACAAGCCCTTTTAGCATAATCAGACATGTTTTGTACCACAGTGCAAGCAGAGGTACTGATTCTGATTTTTCTTGGATTACTTTACATCATGGACTTCTACCAGAGCCAATGAGACAAGAACTGTACTGTGTGATTAAACCCACTTAACCAGATCCTGATTTTAATAAAATGAGTTTATGAAGCAAGTAACCCTCTTGAAGGCCATTCACTTGTGCTGTTGTAAAACTAATGCAAATGAAATTAACATAAGGCTAGGCTGAGGGATCTGGTGACCTTCAGAAATAAGAAAACTGTGCGATGCAGTTTTTCAATAGCGGTTAGATTGGCTTACTCTAGGTGCAGTCATAGTTACTGGTGAAAAGTTTCCCTTAGCACTTTATATACCTTGTTTAAATATACCTAATTTTGTTTTTAATAGGTCTGAAATGAGATTGTCTCTCCTGTTAATACTCTCATTAATGAAAAACAGATTTATTGCTGAACTTAAAATTGCAGTGAGAGAGTCTTGGCAGGGGCTAGTAGTACTGGAAGCTCCCAAACTGGAAATGCACTGGTTTGACTGTGTGCTAGGGGTTGTTACCCAGATGAAGCTTGGCCAGTCTGTCAGCTCGGACAGGCACCCACATTTCATCTGTCCAAAGGCTGCCTTGGCTCCCAGACTCAGTTGACTGTTCTCAGAGGTACCTGGGCTGCCATGGTGCTTGGGATGAGGCCACAGTAAAGCAGGCAGGGAAGAGGTCTGTGCTCACTCCTCCACTACCTCTGCCACTGATGCTATAAACCCTTCCTCATTTCTATACTTAGAGCATCACAGTTATAGCAAGTCATTTTATTAAATGTTATGCAATTTTTTTCTCTCTTAAATCAGATACAAGCCGTGTCTGTGAATTTGTGGCATTTAGCATGCCTACTCTCCAAGAAAGTTGCCAGAGACTTATTTTCTTAACCAGATTAGTTGTGGTGAATTCAAGATCCATGAAAATTCAGTTATCTATTAATTTGTGATGTAGACTGAATGAAGTATAAACAAACAAATGAGGCCAAGGAGAAATTTAATCACCCAATAGGAATGTTTTATTTGATCTGAAATAAAAGAAGGCATTGTATTCCTGTATTTTTAACACTTCTTATAAATAAACCTAATCTGACCTTGAAAACTGGTTTCAAATTTAAGAAATGGAAATGTTTTGGTTAGAAAATATAATAATGGTGATCTAACACACGCTATCCTCTTTGGTGTTTTGGTTTGGTTTGGTTTGGTTTGGTTTTGGTTTTTTTTGGTTGTTGTTTCTCTGTTTGTTATTGTTTGTTTTTCTTTTATTGGTTGTGGTTTTTTGTTGTTGTTGTTGTTGTTTTTTCTGAAGCTATTTAAGCTCAGAGCAAATTCCAATGTAATTCCGTTTGTCTAAATGATCAAATCAAATTACAGATAATTCTTCCTACTGAAAAAAGAATAACTGGATAAATGCAAAAAGGTACATCCGAGAAAACTCTTGTGTATGACATGACCTCCCTTAAAGCTTTTTGCTGTCATCCATTCCAGCTGTGCAGAACACACCCAGACACCTCTGCTCCATGGCTGCAGCTGGTCCCATCCCTCCATAGACCTGTAAGTAATTATCCAAATGGAAACCAGGATAGAAAGAGAAAGAAGAAGGGGGTGTGATTTGTAACAATGTTTCTACAGTTGATTTTCTTAGAAATAATTTAAAGTAGGGAATGCATTTGGAAATAAAGTGACTGGACATGCATTTTATTTTTTTTAATGGCGTCATCATACATGTAGTTCTCAGACTTAATACCAGCCTTCCATTTTTGGTTGGCTTGCTGCTCTCAGATTAGTATATGCTAAAATTGCCTATTTGAGTAATATCCAGTGGGCACAGAAATGGAAAGCTCTCCCAGACCTGAGAATTTGGCAAACATGATGAGGTAGATCTTACAATAACTTCTATTTTATGTATTTTTTAGTTTATTTTCTTCTTCTAATTTCAATACATTTCTATACAAACACATATGTTCATAATTTCTAAGATGCATATGCCTGGATATTTACTACAGAAATAAGCTGAAAGAGATCAACAAATCTCACATGTATGAGATCTCATGAAGCGTAGCTTTGCAGCAAGTAGGTCTTGCAGACAATTGAAACATAAGAGAAGTTACTGTGAAACTGCAAAACACACTTTTCTTGCAAGCTGACTGAACCTCACTTTGATTCTGTGCCTTTATTGTTCGTGAAAGCAGTTGCACCGCCACAATAAAAAAAAACCCCATTAAAACAAAATATCAACCTTCATCTTGATTCTCTTGCCAGAAGGTTATTAATGTGAAGATGGTAGCAATTCCAGTTTTTACAGGAGTGAAACATCTAAGGTACATGTCCTAAGGCCATACTTTCCAGAACAGCTGTCACAGAATCACAGAATCACAGAATCTTA
>NW_010209415.1:65712-83963 GCF_000695765.1 Mesitornis unicolor | reverse complement strand
ATCCCTAACATTCTGTGATTCTGTGATAGCTAACAACAGGTAATATTTTTCAGATGTGCTGCAGTAGAAAAGGGTAAATCTTCATGATGAGCTTACAAACTAACACCAACACAGCAACACAAAGATTTTGCCTTCATTATTACTTGTGTTGGCTGCACCTCAGTTCAAATTGGAAACCTTGGTCTCATTCTGTGCTGAATCTTAAACACAACTGTAGTAACACAAAATGTCATATCTAGAGAAATGTCACATAAAACTGGTATAGCAACAGCCCTGCACATCTGTTGACAGCCAGATGTGGCTCTGCTGCTTCCTTGGTCACCTGCTCACTCTGTTCATGTTGCCTAACTGGTATCATTCATCTGGTTCCTGCTAGACCTGGTTTCCTGCCATCCCCTGGCTACTGAGTGCTTGGTTTTGATGTCGTGTCACCAGCCAACTTACAGCTTGCCCAGGATTACATTTTACATTTTTGGAACTCATTCCCCAAATATATCATCATTGTACAAAACTCTCCAGAGAAAACTTTTAATTGGGTTACTTACTGAAGAAACTTTCCATCAGAAAAGAGGGAACTGCATTACTATCTTTTGCCTTTGGAAACAGGAACTTTATTGCATAGAACGCATTTCACTGATGTTTTCAGTACTAAAGTAAAGACTTACTGTGCCAATAAGCTTGCCTTTTACTTTTTTTTCTCTAACTGTACATAATACAGGATACTGTCTCTCAAAAAAACCCTATTTTGCTTATGACTACACTATGGCAACAATATTTCTGAGAAAGGTGACAGCTTTCTTGGAAGAAAAGGCTGGGATAACTTTGGAGTAATTTAGACACCTTCTTAAGTTCAGGGTGCAATATGTTCTTAAAGAATAGATCTGTATTTTCAAGGCTCATATGCTACAGAACACTGAATTTCAGAAACATAGCAATATAAAACTACACAAAGAAGTAGCTGTGAGTTGCAAACTCAAAAGATAACTCTATAAAGATCTTTAACACAATTTTTCACCTCACTCATTTTTAGCATTTTTTATCAGCTGATCCTATAGGTATGTATTTTATATGGTATTACACATATCTAGAGAAAAATCTATATTGCAGGCTAATAGAGCATGCATAGCAGGTCTTAACAGAAAACTAAAATAACCAGAATAAGTCAGGCCAATCTGATCTTCCACTTCTATTATAGCAGAAAGATGCTTGCTTTACATCTCCTGGCTATATGCCTTTATAACTCTGGCTAGACATCACATTCAAAATTCTGAGTGAACATCCCTGAATTCCAATGAACAATTAATAGTAAAAATGTTGTCTATAGAAGAGATTGATTATTCTTTTCATGGGAAATTTAAAAGTCAGACAAACATTCAGGAACTAAAAAGCAGAAACATCAAGAGCATGTCTGTGACTAGTTTCTCTTTAATTCATTTCAAGAGGTCTTTCTATGAGTTTTTTCCAGAAAACAGGAAAGGGACTAGTAGTACATCACAGGAAGATATGCCAGAGAAAAAGATTAACTCTTGTTAATAGCAAATAGCGTGACATGCAAATATAATTATTTTTTTTACCTTGTTCTACAACTGCAGATGTACTTTCTCTCATAAGAATCCACTGCATTAAATATAATGCACAACAGTAACTGCTGTAGCTTAAAAAAGGAGGATACTGGAAGTGGTCAAGCGGAAAGTGAATCCTGCATTGTATCTGCAAAGCAGTTACCGAAGGCCCAACGGCTCTTGACATAGCCTGTTCCTGCTGGACTTACCTATTAATTCACCTTGCCTATTAACTCACCTATTTTTTCTTTCATTTTACCTATTCATCACCTATTTGCTTTAGTAAAAACAGTCAAGAGGACAACAAACAGGGCAAAGCTCTGTATCAACAGCTTTTAAGCATGAACTAAATTAATATCCTAGCCACTTATAGCAATATGACTCCTAACCAAAAATAACCTACCCCTAACAGATAGATCAAATATTTCACAGCAAAAAGAGCTTACAAGAAATTAAGACATGGGCAGGCTTGTCTGAAAGATCTATCCTTATTCTAGAAGAATGAAGCATTTAATTAACCACTTTTAATTTTTAAAAAGTGGTTAGCATTTTAGTCCTTCTCTCTAGGGTTTGGAATACCACTAAACTGGAATTCAAAACCCATAGTAAATTAAAGAAGCATTAAGCATCTCACCTTAGACTTTATGTGCCAATCTGCTGCTAACAACTACAACATAAGCAAAAGGGGTACCTGTCACACTAAAAATATTGGTCCTAAATATCCTGGAATGAAATTTGCCTCTGCTACTCATGGAGAATGAGCAACAGACAGCAGTCTTGGTAAGATCTACAAGTTCATATTTTCTCCTGGCAGCTCTTCCTAACTCCCATTCACCTTCTTCCACTCAAATGTTTGCCTCTCCCAAGCAAAGAGCAAAAATACCCCAGAGCACACGTACTGGATGCTGGGGTAGCAATGAAGCGAGAGCGACTGCTGTTAGCTGCTGCTCGCACACCAGAGGTGACCCCCACATATGCTGTGTACTTCTGCTTACAGCTTGGGTGGTTTGCCTTGATGACACTCTTGGTGGTTCCGTTGCAGCACTAACTTATACTGCTTTTTTTGAGGAATGAAGAGGAATGAATGGTAAAGGATCTCCTCTCACTTTCAGCTTTTCTAAATAAGAAGTTAGTATAAAGCAGGCTTTTTCTCAGTTTCTGAGATAATTTTTTACTGACTCTGTGACAAATTAGCAATTAAAATATCACTGTTTCCACCATCAGGAAACTGTATCATATTACCCAAGACAATGCTTCTCCAGTATGTTACAACCTCTTGGAAGAACCTTTGATCAGGTTAAATTTGCAAAGGGCGAGTGTCAGGAGGAAGGAGCCAGGCTCTTCTCTCTGATGTCCAATGACAGGACAAGGGGCAATGGGTGCAAGCTGGAACACAGGAGGTTCCACTTAAATTTGAGAAGAAACTTCTTCTCAGTGAGGGTGACAGAGCACTGGATCAGGCTGCCCAGAGAGGTTGTGGAGTCTCCTTCTCTGGAGACATTCAAGGCCAACCTGGACTCATTCCTGTGTGACCTGGTCTAGGTGATCCTGTTCTGGCAGGGGGGTTGGACTGGATGATCTTTTGAGGTCCCTTCCAACTCCTAATATTCTGTGATCAGGATCAGTGGTTTATGGAAACTGATTACGATCTAACTTGAGTTCACTTTTAACCTTCTGTGCAGACGTTGGATATACTGATTAACCTTGGGAGAAACAAGGGTTTAAAAATGGCCTAGCTGTCACTGGGCTAACATTAGAGCCACAAAAAAAAAATAATTACAGGAAAAAGAGACTATAAATAAAGTCACTCTCATCTCCTATGGTGCTCATTACATTCTCAGTGAGCAGCACATTTGTCCCTGCAATGCAGGACTGTTAAAAAGCACCACATGCATTTGAGTGGAGAGACCAAACAGTACCTCTTTGTTCACAGAATCACAGGAGGGACCTTGAAAGATCATCTAGTCCAACCCCCCTGCCAGAGCAGGATCACCTAGACCTGAATGCAAACTGGAAAGAAGGTAGGTGATAAAGGCGTCACAGCCTCTGTAGTCAACTAAGACTGAAAGATACAGATATGCCCTTTCAATAGCATGTGCAAATCCCTATTTGAAGCAATAGAAGCAATAGGAAAGCAAGACAAGGGAGATTGCCAAAAATAACAACTGAAAGTCACAAGAGACACAAATTCCAGTCTCAACAGCTGCATCTCAACTTATTTTGCTCATTTTTATTACTTTAAGTAACATGAAGTAACGCTTATATTTTAATGCATAACTTTTAGAGTACTTTCAAATTTTGGACAGTTAAGTGAACCTCAAACCCTGTATGAGAGGTGACTCTAGACTTAGAGGGAAAAAATAGAGAAAATGTAAACAACCTGGCCTGCCCCTATGTATCTTGTGTCAAATGAAAGCATTAAGCAAATGCATTAAAGCTTTGGTCTTTCTTATATCTATGTGCTATATGCTTATTTTTCCATTCCAAAAGAATATTCCAAGGAAAACACTGAATCAACCTGAAAGCAAGAAAATTGTGTTGCAGCATAAAAAAGAAACTGATAGTAAACAGTTTACTCCAGGAAAACACCATGTAGTAACTAGCAAAGATTACAGTTCTGTTATTTCTCAGCATACAACAATGTGCTGAAATAAGAAGATAAGGAAATTATTAAGTAAACTATATCTATACATCTGGACATGAATCTACTCTGATTTTTACCATATATACTGCCTTAAAAAATAAAAGACATTTGCTTCTGTATTTTAAGAAAAGCTACCATTCTGAAAAATGCATACAGGACTTTCATGGATATTACACATCCTCAACTGACGTTTGTTTTGTGTGTTAATGTAAAAACAAAACAAAACAAATAATGCTTTCAAACTGAAACTTTTGCCATTTATAGAAGAAAAAGATTGCCAGGTGAAAAAACAAAGCCACATACAAGAACATTTCCATATGCAGACACAGCTACAACATGCATTTTGTCACAGGATTATTTCATTAGAAAATAAAGAAAAGTCAAACAGATGTTCTGCATTTCTCCTGCAAATATAATACTTCTGTCATCTGTTGAGCTTTCTGAATTGCCTTCAGTATCACTTCGTGAGCTGTTTCCAGGCTTTTGGCAAAACTCTTTTAGTCTCAGGAGCCAGGTCCAGTGGAATAAATACTTCAGCAGTTCAGCAATGGGACAGATGAGTACCAACACTTTCTAATGAATGCCCAGACATTTTGCAGGCCCTCCTTGATGTAACATTCCCAAAATGTGCTTGATCATATGTAGTCCAGAAGACTACATATTAAACATCATTTTATTTGCTTGCTTCTGCCTAAAGGAAATGAAAATCTAAACTTCTCAAGGTACACCTTTCCATGAGAAATTTTTCAAGCCTGGATATATCTTTGAGGCACTTAATAGTTTTTTGCTGAATTGAGGACTCTCATCCTTCAAAAACAATGAAGTTGTACAGCGATAGTGAAAAGTAGGCCAACTATTAAAAAAGATTAACAGAGCTGGATTTTCCATCTGAGATATTCTCATCAATTTATAATCTGAGTAGGTGCTTAGCAGGAACTCCATGGAAGCCAGGCGGAGTCCCCAGAACATTAAATTGTGCAGTGTTTTAGAAGACAAGGCCTTGCCTATCTTCAAACAGATCATACAACGCGAAACCCAAGCACCCAGGAAAACTCCACATAATGATATTACAAATGAAGAAAAAATAGAGTTTGAGTTTTGTGTTCAAACAGCCTTTTGAGTCAGAAGTGAATTCAATCACCAGATTTCTGAAATATATGCCTACAAGCTGAACTTTATCAGGCATTCACACACAGAGTTTATAGTTTATATAAAATACTAGAAAAAACATCTGAAAATTTGCATCTCTATTTCCTTAGGAATTTGAAACTGTTAAAATATGTGTTTCAGCCTAAGTGCAAGCCATAGATGATGATGGGGAATTTTGTACACGAGAGAGGGAAAGAAACAAAGGAAAAGAGAGAGGTGGCAAAATGAAGAAGACACAACATGAACATGAAAAGTGAGGAGAGCTGAGCAGTGGATTGGGGTAAGGTGATGAGATTTACCAGTAATAGTAATGGGACAGACTTTCAGACAAGATGAATGAATTGAGCCGATTTGTAAGAAAGACTGATATTTTTTCTATGCTTACTCAGCTGCCACTGCAGCCACAGATTTATAACTAGTGCAGAATTCCTCTGAAGAATGTCTACAACATCCATTTTCTGATTTGCATTATACTGAATCCTGTGGGCCCTAAGAAAGAAACATTAGGGACAAGCAAACATGGAGCAGCAGAGGAGGATACTACCTCTTAAACAACACGCACTACCAACTGATAGGCACTAAATTGTTTCTCTTGAATAAATCTTCCTAATTCCTAACTGATTCTTTGTTCCTACAGGAAACCTACTTGGACACCTGCAGACAAACAGGCTTTGGTCCCAGCTCTGAAGAATTTACCTAGAAGCATTCTATAGGTTTTAAGACACCAAAATGTACAGTGGCAGTGCTCTCCTTCAGCATTTGCAAAGCTCTTTGCAGTGAGACACTTCCTGCGCTAACATTTAACTATCTTTAAATTTAACAAGGTTGTTATTTTTAGTTAGTTTGTAGAATCCTGTGACATATTTCTGCTGTAACTTAATCTTTCATTAGTCATGGAGATGGAAGCATTCAATTATCTGTTTTGACACTTTTGACTGTACTAAATAAAATCTTCACATATTTCCCCATGATAATGCCTCCTATCAGGTTTTCTAGAAAGATTGCACATAATGAAGGGGAATGGGGACATAGTCAGTTATACAGTCAGTCCACCAAATGAAAGGATAATGCCAGAGGAAGATTCTCTATAGGAAATGAATAGTTGGTCATTAATTCACACTTAGAGTCCTCCAGAGTCTCAGTTCTGTGGAGATGTTTTCTAACATAAAACCACCCACCATAGCAGGGAGAAAGCCCTCAGAAATACACCTGAGTATCTGAAGCACATTATAAAATACATTTTGAACACAAATAGAAAACAGACAGCCTTCTCTCTTAGAGGAAACTATCATATGACACACAGCAGTGCCTCTTTCCATCCTGGCCAAACCCATAGTTCAGATAAATATAGTAGTGTTTCAGTACAGCAGCATGTTTGAACTGGTTCAAAAAAGGTCCATAAAACCTTAAAGAAGATCCTTATGGGACAGTCTTGGAAGCTGTTTCTTGAACACATGAGCTAGAGGCTTAAAATACCCTGAGGCTAGTAGAGCTAAGACAGTCCACAGCAAATACATGAAACCATACAGTCCTGGATGGACAGCGTTTGTCATCAGGCAAGAGGTGTTCACAACCAGGTCACTGTGGCTTTAAAGACAGAGGAGACATCTAGTCAACCAAAGCCCTTCATGCAGTTCAGTTGCTACTTTAGGATCAGAGGAGCTTCTCCAGAGCTTAATTTAGTCAATTTTAGTATAATTAAAACTTTCCATCACTGACTAGCTGGTAATATCTCTTGTTGAATGAGTTACCAAGATAAGCCTGGATTGTTTGCTGATAGGGAAACAGTGTATTTGACTCTGCTCCCATTCATGTTGGAATTCATTATGCCCTGCGCTGACATCAGCTTCACTGCACACAAAATAAGAAAGGTTGTAAGTGATAGGCACAGGAACACAAGAGCTAACACTGGGAGGCAAACTGTCAGTGTCTTTAATAGGAAAATTCCCAAGAGAGAAACTATCTTTTTTGTTTGTTTGTTTCAGCTAGAGATTCTAGCTCAGAGATACTGGTTTTCCTTAAAATTATCCATCTGCTTCTGAGGGGAAGTTTGGCTTTTGTGATAAAGGCTTTTTTTTTTTTAAAGTTGAAATTTTCTTTCTTTACACTCAAGGAATCTGGGAGTCACTGACACCTGTTAGCCAGAAAAAGGTAAACTTGGGAATTATCAGTCAAGAAGGTTCTTCAGAAAGTCTAAAGTGTTGCCTTTGATTAGGGTTTTTAAAAACAGCGAAATGCAGAAGATTTGAAAATGTGGATCAACAATCATTATTGTACTTTTATGTTGTATTTTGTTTTGCTTTCCCTATAATGTTCACATTTCCTAAGTTTCTTTGTGTCAAATACTGTGCATTGCTTAAAGTGAAGAGATATTTTTTGTTGAAAGAATGGGATTAAAAGATGAAACAAATTCATTCTTAGTTCTCTTCCTGAGACTGCTGCTCTGGGCTGATGTCCTGAAGTCAACAGGAGACAAGGTATGAATAAGTAATTACTTGCACAGTGCACTTGTCTAGCAAGTGCTAATTTACTTCATAGAAAGATTTTTGCAGTAAGAGGCAGAGGGCTTCTTTTCGTAAGGACTGTAGTGAAAAGGCATATTCTGAAGCAGCCATCCATGTTACCACGAGAAGTCAATAACATCTCTCATAACAACGAACATTTAAGTGTCAAAAATCCCTATTAAGACATCAGAAATGTATTGAATTGAAAATAATTCATCAACATAAGATTTTCCAACCATCAGCTAGTCAAAGCCATCCCTGCTGAGCCCTGTGTGTCCTCACAGCTGGAAGATTTTTCAATACTCAGCAGACAAATGTAAGATTATTTTATTTTAATCATTAGGAAAGCACATACCATAAGCCTGAAAAAATAATAATAAATATTGTGGCAATTGCATCTTTTGAGATCAAGTGACTTTTGGCTGGTCTTCCTTCATCTATTGTTACACTACTCAATACATACTTTTCTGAAGTTCAACTGCTTTGTTCACATGAATCGTGTGTTCAGACCACTTTTACCTAAGTAAGGGCCTGTTTGGTTTTGCTTGTCAACAGTTACCTTTCTACCTTATCTGCCTTCTCACACCTTCTGACAATTCAGCCATCATCCCTATGCTCCCCATCATCTGCACGAGATTTTGGAGACAAAAAAAAGATCACTTTGACCTTAGAACTGCCCAATCAGCTAGCCTAGCTAATCACACTAATTTTCAAAGAGAGCTTGAATTTCCTGTAGAGGAATGTAAGCTATCAAACACCTGGATAATGAAAGTTTTAACGTATGTCTCAGTTAATTCCCATATCATTCATAAATTAAAATAAATGTTATAGGATTGAAAAGATTGAAAAAAAATCCTAGTTTTCAAATAAATGCATTTTGGCAGAAAACAGCAATTGCTCTTTCTCTGTTGAAATTACAAAATTATCTAGGTGATACTATTTTGAATCTAACAGTATGTGGAGGAAGATAACTAGCATCATTTTTTTGTTAATTTCATTGGAAATATCTTATATAAACGTATGGGTACGTTCTTAAGCTAACCTTCTCTTTCTCCCTAAGAGCGTATATGCTTTAATCTTCCATGAGAGAAACAGACATTACAGGCTACAGGAGGCTTGACTGCCAGACAGACATAGAAATAAAATAGACATAAAAGTCTGAGTCAAAGACTGCTGAAGTCCTTGGGCATTTTCTACTCAAAAGGTTTTACATAAAGACCACACTGAAACAAAGTTCACATTTAAAAAAAAAAGACTTTTCTGAGCAGTAGCATTAGCTATAGTTGAATATACTAATGAAATATTAATTCTGCCCTTATTTTCTAACACTGATGCAAAAAAGTGATTGAAAATGAAACACAAACATAAGGTCCACAAATTTAGCAACTGTGTTGAATTTTGCATAAGGAACCATAAACAAGGTCTAGAGACTGAATAATACAGCTAAAGCAAAGAAATGAGTAAGCCTGTTTTTGAAAGCAGAAAAGTTATGTCAGATCTGAAATGAGACTGGAAAAAAAAATCCTTTGTTCCAAGTCACATTTCCTTCCCAAGGCTCTCACACTGCCTATTCTGTAATGGAAATATGTGCCCTTCATCAGAGTGGGTTGTTTTTTTTTCTTGGAGGCATGGTTTAGTCACATTGCTAGGTTAATGGTTGGACTCGATGATCTTATAGGCCATTTCCAACCTAAATCATTCTACAGGTCTGTAATTTCAGAGGTCCTAGATCTGTATATGGACATTCATTTTCATGTTTTGCAGTCTAAAGTGGGAAATTCCCGTGTCTTGAAATAGGATATCAATTCACAGAATATTCAAAGGATGAGGATATATGTAGTTCTTAGCTTTTCTCTTATCTGCTGAGTTCACAAAAAATGACACAATCTCCTTTACAATAATTCCAGGTTCTTCATTATTAAACAAAGAATGCAGTTTGAAACACAGGGAGCTCAACCTGCTAGGCTTGCTATTTTAACCAGTTTCTTCACTCCCAAAGGAAGATGGACACTCTCATGTAAGCAAAAGGATGGGGATGCCAAAATAATAAGTAGAAAGGAGATGACTGGAAAAAAGCATGGCAAATGCTAGCACTGTCATCTCTGGTCTGTGAAATCTGCATGCCTAAGATGAACACTTTCAGAGGTATAGGAATTTTAAAAAAAATTGTGACAACTTAGCAAAGCCCTCAAGAAGGAGGAACCACTCCTTTGGGTACGTTTGCATTTTTCACAACTCCATAGAGGAAATGAGTTAGGTAAATGGTGAGGAGAGTGTGACCATCACTGCTGTGTTTGGTTAAACTGATCTTTGTTCCTAAAATTGCACTTCTGTTAGATAAGTGATCAGGAAGGAAGGACTGTAAGAAGAGAAGTGAGAGGTAGGAGGAACATCCCACTTTCAACACTGGGGACAGAAACGACAGACTCAGTGAAGTTTCCAAGATGGGAACAAACTTGAAGTGAGGAGGATATCAGATCTTTAAGATGTGTGGTGTGTGCCAAGGAGTCCTTCTTCATCCATATCTCCTACGATACATTATTGTTTAAATACTTTAATAAGGTGTCATGGTTTAGGGCTGGTCTGGCCACTAAATCCTGGACAGACGTTCTCTATTAACCCCTCTCCCCTCCCCAGAAGGGAAGAGAAAAGAGAATAAGGAAGATAGACTTTATGGGTTGGAAAATAAACTAACAGATTTAATGAAACAGTAATACTAATACTACAGATAATATTGTAAATAGGAAAATAATGAAATATATATATAAATATGTACAAATATATACAAAACCACTATAAAATCTTCCCCCCACCCTCCCCCCAATGACGAATATGTCACCAGAGGCTCTGCGGAGCCAGGCACTGGAAAAGTCCCAGACCAAACTCAGCAGCAGGTGGGAGCAGGATGCAGGACACACAAATCAGGATCAGCAGCAGACGAACTGGCAGGATTCCGCTCAGGCCTTGGCCTCAGCAGGATCGAGACGGATAGAAGGGTCTGAGATGGAAGGGCTCCATGATGGAAGAAAGGGTGAAAAGGGAAAAGGCACGAGAACCTCGTGATCTCTCGGTTTTTATATCGAGTATGACGTATGTGGGATGGAATACCTAGTTGGTCAGTTAGGGGTCTGCTTACCCCCCACCCCGTAGGCGCAGACACAGCACCCATGATGAGACAACTGACCTTGAGCATATCTTCTAGCAGCGCTGTTTGGGAAAAACATGCTGCCAGTTTTCAGCAAGTTCAGTCACTTAAAAGAAACTGAGCTGAAAAGTAAAATCACTAAATAGAAAATTAGTTCTATTTAGCTCAAACCAGGATACAAGGCTTTTTTTTTTTCTAAAGTGAGAAAGAAAGATCATACTGAATGAAAGTTGAGGGCCACTCTAGATGAAAATGGAAAGATCCCTACGAGCTACAGGGAGGTAAGGTTGACAGAGTCTGTGCTTAAAGCAGCTCTTTCACTCACTGGTGTCACCATTTTATCACTAAGATGTAGCAAAGTATACAAAGGTTTGTTTTACAGTGGAAGAACTACTAGTGAGTTGACCCAGATGCTGAGGATAAGGAAAGATAGACTGTTACTTAAAAAAAAAAGCAGACTCCCTGAGAGGTATGTTACAATCTCACACCTGAGTGAGCACGGAAGTGAAATGCCAAGGAACAGGTAGTACAAATGGCTGCTTGCACAAATTCAAAGCCAAATTATATCATCAGAATCACAGAATATTAGGAGTTGGAAGGGACCTCGAAAGATCATCCAGTCCAATCCCCCTGCTGGAGCAGGATCACCTAGACCAGGTCACACAGGAACACCAGGCAGGTCTTGAATGTCTCCAGAGAAGGAGACTCCACAATCAGTGGTAATGCATATGCAATCAAAAGCCCACTCGTGCAAGGCTCACCACAGGGTGTTTTCAATCTCAGATGGACACTCCAGTACAAAGGATCTGGCTGCAGTCCAGTCTGAAAAGCAAAGCTTTTCTGAGAAGCAGTACCTAAACTTGGAGGTAGGTCACCCCCCCCATATAACTGACCTCTGGCAGGACACTTTGCTAAAACTGCACAACTCTGTTTATATACTTACAGTTCTTATACATACACACACACACACACACATATATATATTTGCATAGGGCTATGCCTGCAAGAAACTAGTGGAAACAACAGTATATAACTACATGACCAACAAATTTGAGTTACAAACACAGACGTGAACAACCTGCTTTTGTAGCTTCCAGTAGCCACACTTGAAGAGGAAAACATCACCAAGTCAGCCAGTGACAAAGGACGGATGTGTTGTCAGGGTCAGGATTCAGACTGCTGGAACAGCTAGTTTCAAGTTAGCCTGAGTAAGTCTACAGAGACTGCAAACACATCTGTGGGTTAAAAAGCACAGGCAGAGCTGTGTTTCCATCATGTTATGCCGTAGTTGTATAAGGGAAATAATTGCTCTATCTGGGGGCTGAGTTTGGGTTCTAGTCTCCTTAGTTTCCCTGGATAACAAATGAACATAAGAGGTAAGCACATTCAGGCAACAGTTTGGATCAAAAAACCTGTGTTAACTGTGTTAGCCCCCCTGGAGAAGCTAATATGATAGCTAGAGAGCCCAGCCTCCTCTGCAACTTAGGTGCCTAGCACCTAGTATCTCAGTCAGTTGAGGATGCAAGTAACCCACCCCAACCTCCTGTTTCATGGACTCAGCGCAGGTAAAGGGACACGCTAGCATGAAATACTCATTAGCATGGATTTATAATAGGTCAAACTATAGGAACAAATAGGAATGTATGCTTTATTTTTCCACATGTTCATGGTGGATTGAGACAAGAAATAACAAATCAAAAGCATGAAATTATGTGATTCAAGGATCTAAAGTTAACTGGATTCCTCAGAATAGCAAATGGAGTGCAGGGACAGTTTTCAGAAAGGGTTGCTTCTCCAAGACAGCAGAAAAGCTACTTGCGCAACTTAATGAGCGCATAGCTAAAGTCTGATAATCTCGGGGGGAGGGGGGCGGGAAGTGATCTATTTTTTTATTTTTTTGTTATTTTTTTTTCTTATCTTTTTTTTCCTAAAAAAATGAAGATGGCAATAGAAATGACAGCATATTTTTAAAACCAGAAAAATGTTGAGTAAATCAGGTAGCTGACCATCTCAAAGAAAACAGCTGCTCATCAGCTTTCTGGAACACAGAGGAGGAAAACTGCTTAACTGAAGTACTTTAAATACTCAAGTAAAATAGTACACAGTTAAGTCCCTGATTTGAAACCCATACTAAAACAGTACAGTGAAAATCCTTAGATTCCAAACATTTCCTTTTTTATGTGTTCTTGCAAATATAACACAGCTTTCCAAAGACTTTAATAGCTAATTTCTTTTTAAAGAACTGGGGTTTCTCACCAGTTCTCAATGGTATTGCTTTATCATATTCACAACTTCAAAAATTATATAAATCCAGAAAGCTATGATTGATAATACCAGTAAGTAGCCAGCATCTAAGGAAAGCCTCAACACTAAGGCAAATAGCATGTAATGAAGACTTAGTTCCAAGAGTGTGACACTAGAAGAAAGAGCAAGCTTTTGAATGATTCCTCAGATCTGTTAATGGGATAATTTAAGAATCATGTAGACTCAACACTATGTGGGTATTATATGTCTCTGTTGAGTGAAAAACTCAGAATTATCATAGACACCTGATAATTGCATGCCAATTTTAACAAGGTTGCTGGTATTCCTGGAATAGATTTTTATGACCTCTGCTGATAAACATACCTAATGTTTCACTAAGGTGCTTTCAGGCATAAAATTTATTCTTGCAATGGCCGGTGAATGAAAACCAGCTTTGATATCAGAGTTAGTCTCTTGCCATAGTTTTTCTGTTTGTGCATTCTCTCTTTCATGTTAGGAAACACGAGGTTCGTTCAAAGGGTTGCCAAGGATTTTACAGAGCCTTTGGCAAAGGTGGTCCCAGAAAGGTGAGCACTTTGAACATCGCAGTAGATTTGGGAAACAGACCTACAGCTGCTTGGGGATACACTTCAGAATTTTACAAGGTTATTAACTGAACTACAACAGGCTGGAAAAATAACTCAAGACCAGACAGAATCACTAATTAGTCACTTGAACTTTGCCTATACAGGAAGGAAGAATATTTCAGCAGGAAGAATATTTTACGCTGACTCTAAACAGAAGTTAGAAAAGGACATAATTTTGTAAGATTAACAAGGCAATTAGGTGCTGTTTGAAATTCTCTGTGAATGCTGTACATTTGAATTCATTACGTGACAGTAACTGCACAGATTCTTCATACATGGAACACTTTTGCCCTGGAAGTGACACTGACAAACTCAACTGTTCATTTTTATTGGTTCACATACAGTTAGGAGAAACCAAACAAAACTATAAATACTAAACAGCTTCATACTCCAAAGAAGCTGAATTTTAGTTCTGCCATCAGGCAGAAAGAATCCTCATGCATACTAAATCTATGCATGTAGCATTAAAACTATAAGCTACCACCACTGATAAAAGACTTTGCATCTTAACAAGGTCATCTCTTGTCCATATCTCCAAATTAAAACAAAAAAATAAATTAAAGAAAAACAGAGTCATCACTGAGTTCTGACAGACAAACAAACAAAACCTTTAGTCTTCAAGAAATTTTAAGTATTTGCAATGGAAAAGTAACCAGACAAAACAGGCTGAAATGTCACTGATACCAGTTGAAAAACCACAGGAGTAGCAAAAATATTAGTGTAATCAGCTGCAACATAAAATTTGACCAAAATGGACTTCAGATCTAATCTACTGTAAGATTTAAAGAAAAAATGATGAAAAGTGAAGCTCGGAACTTTTTATTTGCTACCACTGTGAGAGCTATAAGGCTAAAAGGAATCTGTTACTATGAGGGAACATCAGCACTTACGAGGTATTACATATCTCTCTAAGCACATAGGAACATACAGAATAAACATTTTGTAAGCTGCCTACATTTAACAGTAGTGTTAAAATACAAAGCAGACAAATACCTCATTACTTAAGCAAAACTGTGTGTTGGTTGCAAAGAGGAGTACACGCACGCATACTTTGCAGCCAACACACAGCTACTCAGAAACACCAGCAGCAGAAGATTTAGGGCTACAAAGATGATCAAGGGAGTGGAGCATCTCCCTTCTGAGGAGCGGCTGAGGGAGCTGGGGCTCTTTAGTTTGCAGAAGAGGAGACTGAGGGGAGACCTCATTCATGTTTATAAATATTTAAAGGGTGAGTGTCACGAGGATGGAGTCAGGCTCTTCTCGGTGACAAACAATGATAGGACAAGGGGTAATGGGCACAAGCTGGAACACAGGAGGTTCCACTTAAATTTGAGAAGAAACTTCTTCTCAGTGAGGGTGACAGAGCACTGGACCAGGCTGCCCAGAGAGGTTGTGGAGTCTCCTTCTCTGGAGACATTCAAAACCCGCCTGGACGCCTTCCTGTGCAACCTCATCTAGGTGTTCCTGCTCCGGCAGGGGGATTGGACTGGATGATCTTTTGAGGTCCCTTCCAATCCCTAACGTTCTGTGATTCTGTGATTCTGTGATTCTGTGATTCTCTGGAAAATGGATTTGTTGCCAAGTAGTTCAGAAGTATCCCATGACTGGAGACATGAAGAGTTAGCTTCATGGGACAAAAAGAGAACCACAGTTTTTTCTTATGGATGAAGTCCTCATTTTGTGCAGCTATTGCATTAGGGTAGAAGTTCTTGAAGGGGAATTTTAAGTGGAAAAAAATAAAAATGCCCACATTTTAGCAGGAACGCCACCGTATCATTCAGACTGGAAATGAACTGCTCATTATCACCTTTGCACCTTTTATTAATCTGCTGCTTAGAAGTTCCATGAATTCTCCCAGCAAGAGGTTATCAAGCAATGGAAATGACAATTGCTATTACGCAAATACGAATTGACAAACATGTTCAAAAGTAATTTTGTAAACACATGTTAATAACAGAAAACATATCCATAGAAAAACAGGATTTCTCTTATTTTCAAAACTTTTATAAGACAAGTTTGAAATTTTATTCAAACTGAATCATTCAGCTGGCTGCCTTAGCCACTATACTATGGTTCCAGAGTGGGACATCAAGTGTGATACCAGAGCATTTTTTTTTTATATACTAGGGAATTTACCACCTTCCTCTTAACATAAGCAAAAATGCATGCATGGAAAAGGTCCAGGACGGCACTGTTACTTGTATTTCCATATATACTATAAAATCTGCAAGTTAAGGCAGATTTTTAATTTAAACATGTGGAACTTTCTCCATGTAAGCATGAAATGCGTGCCATTCCCACCAGTCTCCTTTTCAGCCTGAGCTTAAGTGTTTGTAGATACTATAGAGAGAGCATTTTCCTGGCTGTACTTATTTGTCTGTGCAAGACTTCCAGACTTTACTAAGGAACATTTTCAAAAAATCCAGCATTTCTTTTATTTGCTATTTATAATGTCTATTTGTCTCTACGTGGAATCACAGATGTGTATTTATGTTGCCACGTTATGACGATAATTTCTACTACGGGCCAAATTGTCTAATAATCCCCAAGAGTCCTTTTCCCCCCATTTTACATACTAGACAGACTTATCTGAATTTCAAGCAGAAAAATTAAAATTATGTTCTCCATTAAAGTCACCTTGATTGCTTCTGTGTTTGCAATGAGATATCTATAGAAACAGTTGCACTTTAGTTTATACTAAGGTTTTACAAAATATTTTACAATTTTACCTTATTAGTTCTGATCTCATTTCGACTAGTTTCCTTGCTATCCAAAATCACATATACTGCTCCATGAGTGCAAATATCAAATTATGTGTGCATGCATCCCAAAAAACAAAAATACCTTCCTTCAGTGTTTTCCCTTTCTGTAGCAGTCTTGTTCCTTCTGTCAAATGTGATCCAAGGATCTTTAGAGAACTTTTAACAGGAAAATCTACCAAAAGAAGTGTTCCAGTATCTCTGCTTTTGATAATCTAGCCAAGACTCTAGGCTGTTGCTGGCACAAATGTAATCCCTGACTGAGCAATAAAAGTACACTAATCTTTGAGCAATTTTTCCTACAGGGTCAGATGAGTCAACTGCTGCTTGGCCTGATAGGAGCTCAGCATTGGCAGCTTCATAAAGACTTGAGAAAACACACTCTTCAGCATAATTTGTATTCCAAATGGAAATGTAAATACAGCAGCAAACCCCAACAGGTGTTTTCTCCTTCATGAAATCATTTTATCTTTGATGATGAGATTATGTGTAAAGACTGAGTGCCATATTTTGCAGACTCTTGCTTGCCCAAGGAGTTGTTTTAGATGCATGGTTCCACTGCTCAGAGGTGATGTGCTGCTAGGGGTTCACCAAGCCAGGATATTGTTTTATTAAACACTGAAAGGTAATGCATATTTATTATATGTATTTATGTAAACAAATGACAATTTACATTTTCAGAACAAAAGACCTACATAGAATGCTGTAGCTCTGCCTCTGTTATTCTTCAATTTCACTTATTTAAAAAGAAAAAAAGAAAAGAGAGAAACAACTGAAATCCTAGATGTTGCTGTGATACTGACTGCTTATGTTGCAAAAGAGAAAACATTTCTTTTCTGGACTTTCGGAGCCACTGGGGCTCCAAACACGTCCCAGACCGCTTTCCTGAGTGTTGGGCTGGACTGTGCCCAGTGTGGTGAGGCACTAAAGTTATTCTTTGCTTTCCACTTCATCAGATCAAAATGAAAAGTGAGAAACTTCCTACATAATCATTTAAGCAAACACATGCAGTTTTGGCTTTTCTAACTCTACTCTTAGCACATTTCTTTACATCCTTTATAATGTGTACTTAATACCGTGGTGTAAATGTTAAGCACACCAGAGTCTGTATTAGTAAGTACACCAAAGATATATATACTAAAAAAGTCAAATCCTGTTTGAGAAATGGATGATTTGTATTCAGAACTGCACACTTCATATGAACTAAATTCTGCTCACTAGATTTTGTACATATATGAACCCATCAGCAGGGCTGATTAGCCGTACTCTGCACCATGACAACACGGCTATGCTGCCTCTAGAGCCCAGATGAATACATCTGGTAACTCTTCAACAAACATTATGAGACAAAAAAAAACCCCAAACTATTATTGGTTTCACAGTGACATTTAAATACATGCTTCAATGCAAGTGTCAATGTCACATTTACACTAGATTTTTCCAAAGCCCTGATAGCCTGTACAGAAAGACGTTGAGAAGAGACACAGCAAAGCAGTGACAGTATGCTGCCTTCAGCACAACCCCCCGTGCAGCTTATGGAGAAGTAACAAGAAGACCAAAGCTTGGCTATGAGTTACTACAGACTCTGTAGACACTG
>NW_010209415.1:63110-65681 GCF_000695765.1 Mesitornis unicolor | reverse complement strand
CCACTAGGTGATTTCACCATTTCCCTGCTGCATTCTTATGTGGCCCTTGCACTAGGTCTCTCAGACTCTCTAAACTCCTTCTTCCTCAAAACACCCTTCACAAAGGCAGTCTAGCACTGAGCTGCTCTTTTCTTTTCATACAGGACCTTTCTGACCAAAATAAAGTTGACATTTGAAAGCAATTCCATTTGAGAGGTATTTTGTTCTGAAACAAAAACCCTAAATGATTAAACAGATTTTGCAAATAGATGTTTCATTTCTGGGAGCTGAGTTATTTTACAAGACAATTTATGGTTGTTTGATTTGTTGTGTTCTTGAAGTGAAAGAGACCAAGTAAGAGATGCCACATCTTCAAATTAATGCGAATGATGGAAAGCAGACTATGGTACCAATCTAGTGACAGTGCCGGGAAGCAAGCTACCAATAGATAAATAACGATGCTATGTAACAGCCAGGCAGCTGAAATATGCCCTGCTCGGTACACTACAAAGACAGATGTTTCTGTACTGTCCCATTCAATTATTCTCCTTTTGTTTCTTGTTTCTCAGCAGATAATTAGATTTTAAGAGAAGGCATCTCCAATTTCCAGGGCTTCATTTCTCTTTTATTTTCCTTCTGATTTCATGTAGATACTTATTCCCAAGTCCTACACAGCCAAATTATAAACAAAAACAAAACCAACCAACCAACAAACAAAATCAACCCCAAAAAACATCTTCACAAATTGAGGACTTTCTCCTCGTGTGTGCTGAGATGTTTCTAACCTGCTAACATCACTGTTGTCGGTGCTAAAGAATCTGCAGGAACACAGGATTCTGCAGAATCAGTCTCTTAATAAGAATAAAATAAGATTTAACTGAGGAAAATGAACTTCAGCATTAGTTAAACACACATTCAATATGAGAGTAAGAAACTAGTGATTGTTTCTGTCCTAATATTAAGACCATTATTGAGAATGCATTCCTGTAACAGCCTTCCTCCTGTAGCAAAAGGAGGTAATATCACACACTGTAGGACCGTATATACATTTTATTAAAAACTGCTGGAGAAATTTCTCTCCTCAAGACATAATGTGTATACAGCTTGCCAGCTTTCAGTGACTTTTTGCTGCTGTTTGTCCAGGTTTTTTCTCCTTTGGAGAAAATATGAGCTTGTAACAACTTAGAGAAAGATCTGAGTTGACTGTGATGCCTTACTATATCTTGGGTGGAGAAGAGGTATGAATTTAACTACTCTCTGAAAGACTGAACTACCAATTATTTCCCATTTGAAGACAAAGCCTTGCTTTTAGCCCAGAAAGGCAATACTCATAAAACATTCTGGGCAATTATTTTGTAGCAAATGCTTCCCCAACAACTGAAGAAACTGAGCCCATCGTAGTTGCTTACTGATATGTGCCTTCCCCTCTTACATTAAGCAAAGTTGTGATACTGTCTACATTCTGCTGATTCTGAGACTGATGTGCTTAAAAATGCCCAGGAAGTCATGCTGGGAATGGAGCCATAAACCGAAGCAGCAGCGCCAAGCCAGTACTAGCAGCAACACAGCATCTGTGTGACATAAGACAGCACATCGGTAAGTGTTGCGGTATGTAGCTATAGCACCGTAAATCCATTAAAGCTACTGTTGAAAAGCAATGTCTACAGTTGCAGACTCTATAGATAGGTAATGACCCAGTCAGTTTGGCTGGAGTGTACATGGTGGTAAAGCCTCTGAGAATGACATCAGAAAAAGCACTGGAAAATCAGATTATATCCTACATACAAGGCTTGTTACCTTGGGAAACGAGTAGGACCTTCCATAAGTAGCCCATGGAAGGATCAGAATGGTTGTCACTTCATTCTTCCCCCAAAGAGCTCATCAGATCTCTCTTTTCAGAAACAGCTAGGGAGCTTCAGGAGATGCTGTGGACATGCTCAAGTGTGAAGCGATAAACTATAAACAGCAGCCTGCCTCTTCAATTTATCTCTGCAGATTGCCCTTCTCTAGCACTGGCAGAGGAGCTCCGGTGCCTATTTTTGCTCAAGGTTTATGCACCATGCTTTGACAGACTGTCCAGGCACAACACATAACTTGTGTCTTGTTATAATCTCTTCATTCTAGTGCCCTCTGTAAAGTCTACAGCTTAGGGCCAATGTTAAAGCAGTGTATAAGTACATGCTACATAAAATCTCAAATACGGTCAGCAGTTACTATACTACAGCCACAACACTGCCTTGCTATAAAGCTTAAATAACACAAGAAAAGAGCACGGCAAACAGGCCAGAAGAAAATAGCATGGCAAGTATGCCACTTGTTCTATTTTTTTTCAAATGAAATTACCTTTATGCATTTGGACAGGTTCAAAGGCAACCCAGGACACACAGCCATCTGGCCACAGAACGGCAACAAATGTGGCTTTTGTTACTGCTTGAAGAAGATGCCACCTTCAAGCTGGGAGTGAACATGTGTAAGCCAAGGCACTCCAGGAGAACTCAGATATTTTTAAATCACCCTTATACCTCAACCATCTCTCTTTTTAGCTTTGGGAAGCATCTTTCTCAACAAAGCTATTCTCACTATCTTTGCACT
>NW_010209415.1:5782-63079 GCF_000695765.1 Mesitornis unicolor | reverse complement strand
ACAAATTTTCTACAAACCAGCTTAACTCTCTTTCTTAGTAGTATTGATTATGACAGCTAATTCTTTAAGATTATGTTTGCCACAAATTACTAAGGTCACATTTTCCTTTAAAGGACCATTTATACAAAGGTTATGGTAGCACACTCATTATTGCGTAAAGGTATCTGTAATTCTGGTTATGCCCTTTGCTCATGTTACGCAATTGTCATGACATAGCCTGAAAGAATTGAAAATAAAAATATATTGCCACATGCTTATGTAGTCAAGACTAATCTTTAATGATTTATCAAGCTTTCATGACTCAGGACTGTGTAGAACAAGTATTGCTAACTAGGATTACTTGACAATTTATGGGACATGTCTTAATTTGGTAATTATTACTACAATTGTCTATTAAGTATCAGAAATCTATTTTTTTACCATTTTAAAAAGTAGGGTTGTCTTATTAAAAAATAGAACTTGATTAATGGCTTTTCAAAGAAGTAGACGTGTTAATAATGGGATAGGTCTGCACCCAAAATGGAGATGAGACACACTGAAAGCAAGTTGCTAGCTTAGATTGGTAAAAATGGCATGGAAAAGACAACCCCCATGGCAGGGCACAATGAACAAGCCTCTTCTGCAGTAGCAAGCAGAAACTCTTAGGTAAAAGTGGTTGTTCGTCCCCACTGTCAAGGAGCCTAATTGGAAATGTTACTTCTTGACACATTTGAAAAAATCCCATTCTTTCATACTATGAAAATAATTTCAAAGAGCTTCTGATGCATTGACTTTTTCCCCCTGCCGACATTAAGATAAAAGCAAAAAGAATTCTAGTGCAGTCTCTCTATGAAGTACACTGTCCTGCTAAAACTAAAATGGAGCCTACAGGAGACTGATCAGTCGGGAAGCCTGCATGCATCTGGGCACAAATGAGATTATTTCAGAGTGGCATTGGAAAACTTCTGTTTAGAAACCAGCCTGAATATGATGCCATTTAATTCCAGATTCACGTGTAGCAAAGCACACAGAGCAATTCCATTCATCCACAATGTGGATGCCATTACAACCAACAAATTTAAGTATCTATCTAAACACTTTAGATTACGCTGTTTATTTAGACTTTAAGATATTCTTTAAGTATTCCACAGAACTTCTGTCATCAGTGCAGTACGGAAATATTAGAAAAAATGATTGGGTTTAGGTGTGCTAAATTTCTCTCTTTATGCTTCTTCAGGTGGAGTTTTCAAATGCCTTTTCTCAATCTTTAGTCTGCTGAGTGATGGGTAAATTGTACAATTAGTTTCATCCATACCAAATGAGGTTGTTATCACATGCTAATACAGATAAGAAGAAATGACATTGCTATATCCCATAGGTACTCTTTGAGAATAAGCTAAATATAAAAGGTCTAATTGTCTACTTATGCAAGTTAAAAAACTAAATTTTTTGCCAATGCTTTGAATGGAATTCAAGAATTCTCATTAAAAGAGAGATTTGCTACAGTATGTGGTGCACCACTGCTGAGGTTTTCTACCTACTCACATCTATTGCAGAGGAGTGCTACAACACCTGGTATAAACAAGGAGGATGCACAATTCTCCATAAATAGTTGATTTTCAGTTTCATATAAATTCTGTTTTGCCCTCCATGACAGCTAGTGTGTTGTATTCATGTAGATCTCTTCTGCAGTCATTCTACCCACCCCTCAAGTTTTCTCATGTACCATGTGTGTTCAACCACATCTGCATGGTTCCTAAAACTACCAATAAGCTAGTATCATTGACACTCCAACATTGCATCCCTGTGGACTCAATCTCGTTGAGTTCTCACCTTCACCTTAGAACTAACATACATAAATATCATCACTTCAATCTTCATAGCTCAAGAAAACCAAAGCATCCTGAGGCAAATGTAGTTATAAAGGAAAGCCATTTATGTCTGCAGTCACACAATAAAACTATGCCTCAGGCATTTTATCTGTCATTTTAATCTGTCAAGTGAATGGGTTATTGGCTTATATCAGAGAGCAAACTGTCTCACTGTGAAGGGACATCTTGACTTTTATCTGACCTCCCTTTCTCCCTGAATACCCAGACTTTGATTCAAATGCAAATATCTTCAGGGCAGCTTTCAACACAATCAGCATGTAAAAGCCATCAATAAAGGGAACAAAAAATGACTAAAAATAATAAATGTCAAGGATGTGAGATGTCTGTTAGTTGCTTCCTGACCCACTTCCATAAATTAGAAAGCAAACAGCAGGTGTCTGGCAATTTGATCTTCAGGAGTGCTTAGAAAGCTTAACCTTCTTGCACTTAGTCATCTACATTTAGCCCACTGAATAGTTCCAGCTCCCTCTGCATTTCAACTTACTTTTTATTTGTGAAAAATAGCATATCATTGACCCAACCCTGCTCTGTGATTCTCATGACTCCACTACTGTTTGTCAGGAGAGGGATGCAGAAAAACAAGCAATTAGACAGGACCTTTATGTAATCTTCTGAAACTATGAAAATTTATCCAAAAGTTAGAACTAGTTGCAGAGACAAATTTTCAAAATCTTGAAAAGGTATCTGTGGTGTGAGGAAAGGCCCAGGTAGGAGCTGAAATCCTTGGCCTGCACCTTACATGGAGTGTCCCAGAGTTACCAGGGACACTGTGCATCCACAGACAGTTCCTATTTGTCAAGGAATTAAAAGTTATAAATAATTTGCAGAGTGGACTGTATATAAAGAGGAACTGCATTTCCAGTATGTAGTCTCTACTTACCTTCCTGTTTTAGTGAAAGCGTTAAAGCTCTGTCAGCTTCCAATCTCTAGGTAAACCTGCAGAGAGTAAAGAAAGTCTCAACTTCTTGCTGAACTATTTTAGCAGATAATTGGATGCAGGCCTAGTTGCAGAACACAAACATTTTCCCTGCCAGAGATTTCCATGGGAAGACAGGCACAGACCCAGTATCTAAGCTCCTTAGAGTGAGTACAGTGTGGCAAGTTCTGTCCTGAGGTACACAGAGGCAACTCAAGAGAAGCTCTTCTCCTCCACTTATCCGTTACTGTGAACAGAACCTGACCACTCCTTTTCAAGTTACTTGTCAAATTACATAAGCAGGAAACAGATTATCTAAATATCTTCTTGGGGTTCTCTCCACCTCCAAATTTCTCCAGAAGAAACTGTTTATTATGTTCTTGCACTCCATAACTAATACCAATTTATGTGCAAAAAGCTATTTAGGAATAGTTAAGTCAGCTCTGACATTTGGAAACTCTCCTTTGGTTCACAGTATCAAAGACTAACTTTTTCTATAATGTTTGTCAACAAAACTGGGACTTTCAAGTGGTTTTCTTTGCACAGAGAAGTCCAGAAGGTTTTTTTTAATGCTTAAATGGAATTTCTTGTATTTCAACTTGGGCTCATTGCTTCTTGTCCTGTCTCTATCCCCCTAAGAAGAGTTTGACTGCATCCTTTTTACACTCTCCCATCAGGCATTTATACATGTTGATAAAACCTTGCAAAGCTTCTCTTCTCCAGGCTAAACAACCCCAGTTCTCTCAGCCTCTCCTTGTATGAGAGATGAACCAAACCCTTTCTTACTCATGGCTCTTCATTGCTCGAGTATTTCTGAGTCTCCAGATATGTCTCAGCAGTACTGAGTAGATGGATAAGGATCACCTCTTTCGACCAGCTGGCAATGCTTTTCCTAATGTAGCCCAGGAGGCTGTTAGCCTTCTTTGCCCCAAGGGCACATTGCTCACTCATGGTCAACCTGGCTTTCACCAGGACCCACAGGAACTTTTCTGCCAAGTTTCCCTCCAGGAAATCAGCCACTAGCACACACTGTAAGTAACACAGGCATGTATACAGATACTGGAAAACTACATACTATCCATCCTTTTTATATGAATGAATTGGACAAGAAGTAAAAAAACAGTCACAAAGATAATCCAAGGATTATAGCAAATGCCTCACAAGTGGTAACCCGAAAATTTTAATCAGAAAAAAATATGTAAGTCACCATAACAATGAACAGAGCTCAGAAAAAAAGAAAATATTGGGCACAAAAAGGGTCTCTACTCCAGCAGGCAGCATCATAGTGAAAAGCAGTGTCTAGAAAGCAAAGAAATTCAAACCAGAAATTAGACACAAATTCTAAACTACTCAGACAGAGATTAATTTCATCTATTGAAGGAGACAGAGAAACTCTGTGTCCTTGAAAATAAAAGGGACATCTATCTTGTCATAACTACTCTCTTCAGTTCATTCAATGCTCTGATGCTTTCTGACCATGTACGTTTTATGTTTATGAGTTTGTGCTTGGGCCCTATTTTTGGGTTGAATGAACCAGTTTCCTTTCAATGCTGCAGGTCATCTGGGGATAGGTTGTTCCAAGGAACATTTTATATAGACAGTATGCAAAAAATTCGCTGTCAGATTGAATATCCTTTGCTCTACACAGTAGTTCATTGGCATCCCAAGCAAGTCTTGGACCCTCAAACACTCCTCATGCTCTCTCAGACCATACCCTGGTCCATTGGAGTCCCAAGCCCCTATACACCAGTTCTGAAACCGTGAAGAACAGGAAGCTAAAAAGACTCGTCTGTCTCCTGACATGTGACCAAAGAGGCTCCTGTAATGACAGGTATCCTGGCCTGTGTGATCCTGCTCTGGCAGAGGGGTTGGACTGGATGATCCTTTGAGGTCCCTCCCAACTCCTAATATTCTGTGATTCCGTATCGTGCCAGCCAACACACAGCATGAGCATATCTTGCATATTAACTGGCAAATACGGCATTAGCAGCAAATAAAAGAGACTATGTACGTATAAAACCTACCTACAATAAGGCAGAAAGACAGAGGGAAGTGAGGAGAAGAGTTAAGCACGCAGCCCTGCCCTCCAGCAGCTCACACTGCAAGAGAGCGCATTTTGGCAGCTAACACTGCAGCCTCCGTACTCCACTCTACTGGCTTCTATCACAAGCTTTGCAAGAAAATCAGGGGAGAGTAAATCAGTTTGTTAACAAAATAAGGGGGGACTAAAAATTCTTGGAGACGACCCTTTTGTGAGATATTGGGAAACTGACACTGAAGTTCTTGATAGGGGGTATACCACTGGAATACACAATCTATATTAAAGATAGCTGCACTGAGATCTCTGTCTACAGATCTTTTCATGGATCACTTTTTTTTGTCCTAACTTGTTAAACAAAACACACATTAATGCCTTCAGCTCCTTAAAGGGCAGTCTAAAAAGGATGACGATAGTTTTGCAAAGAATTGCAGGACATCTAAGAAAGTCCACTGTAAAAGGTGAGAAATTATATTATGTTTACATTGCACACCCAAAATGAAACAGAGGCAGAAAAATTATACTTTTCAAAAAAGAAGGTTTAAAAGCAATGGATCACAACATATAAGGATATAAAGTGAATTATATTTTGCCAAAACAGAATTTTTTAATTTTACTAAGGCCTGATAGGGTACCAAATATGCTATTCTGATTGCAATTCACAAGTTACAGAGTTCTGATAATGAAAGTATAAAGTTTAATAAAAGGCTGAGTTCAGCAGAACTTTTCCTTTCTGAGCAGAATTGCTCTAAGCAGACTTGTGAGCAAATATGGGTTGAAGTTCAAAACATACATTTTAACTTTTAATTGCTACAAGGTGAGCTATCCAAGAAGCAAAACTCTAAATCCTCCTTAATTCTAGATTTGCTCAACAACTGCTATAAAACCCCTGCTATTTAATAAGTTAAATTTGAAAATGTGGTTTGCAAAAAAGGACATTTTGCTAGATAAAAACCTAAAAATGCAGAAATACCTTTAATTTATTTTTTTTTAAAAGGAACTCAAATCTTGGCTTATTCTGCCCTCATCTAACCTCATAAAATCAAGTAATAAACTTTGCCAGTTAATTAAAGAGGAAATTAAGAACTACTTGGGACTTTTTCTGTGCAAGAATTTATTTGTGTAAAATATAATCTACCATTTATACATTGATGGCTCTGGTATAAAAATGCAGGGCTTTCTTTGGAAAAGATAAACCAGAGGGAAGCAGACATGTTATTCCAACACTTGCAGGAACAGCTTATTTCTCCTTAACTATTTGCTTCCTATATTATCCTATGCAGGATTTTCACCCATGATCAACGCTCAGCTACCTCTACCACCAGTGAAGTTCAAGATGTCACATGCATGACCTAGGAGCATAGTAATTGTGCTTCAGTTAGGCCATGCAATTAGCAGCCTAAAAGTAAGTAGTTCCTGTACCAAATTTATTCATAAAATAAAATACAGCATACATTCATAACTCCAGTTTTGTTTTGCTGCAGGTAGGACTTGCTAACCTTAGAGTAATTATGAAATAAAGTGAACTTTACCAGGTGCACCTAAGAGGAATGCATTGCAGACTCACAGAATTCTCAATGAAACTTCCAATTATAAAGCAATGAATGAGAAATGCATGTAGATGTATATTGCCAAGGTCATTACAAATCTAAATGTGAAGATTATGATCAAAGTTTATTTCCCTGGGTGGACATTTATTCAAGCAATCAAAAAATTTTTGCATAAACCCCATTAACTTTCTATAGCAAAAGCAAAACACTCAAAATATGACTTCCTAACCAAATTATCTTCTTGGCTCTTGAAGAGAGGAACAAGCATAATGACTTAAAAAGAATGACAGGTTTATGGGTAGAAAATAATGTTCAGAAAGCTGTTTGAAGCAGCACCATTTTTTAGGCAGTCATCTTTCTTGATCTAAACCAAATTAATATTTTAAGTTATCTTTCTTATATTACATTGATCAAACTTCCCCTCTGAACACAGCAAGAAAAAAATGCCTAAAAGGCAATATTCTTCTGGCAGTATATCCCAAGGGCACATCCTACAACATCACACTCTATCCTTGAACTGTGAAAGGTACGAACGACCCAAGGTAGATGAACAGCATTATGCCTGGTCTAGCATTATTGAAACTTTTTTTTTTTAATAAAAGGATGGCATTTCTACAATACTGAATGCTGTATAACAAAGTTAATTTCTCAATGTTAAAGCAGAGGTTTTATTCACATTCCTGAACTGATGGGTCACAGCTCAGGATTGTGTAAGCTAGCATCAGTTCTTTGGTATTCAGTCAGTCAACAGCTGGGCAGTTGACAAAGTATACATGTGAAACCTTACAGTTTACTTCCAGTTCTGTCGATGCAATGCAGATGTTGTTAATTAAGAATTGGTTTTCTAAAATGTTTATGTAATTTTCAAGAAAAAAAAAATACCACCAGTTTTTAAGGAAATTCTCTTTCAGACTCGAAAAACAACTGAATCTTTCCACACCTGTTTTTCCCCTCCTGTCAGATGAAGAAAAGAGATTTGCTTTTACCGAATAAGGTGATGTTTATTTTTTATCAACTACTTGCATTAACACATTTCACTGAAAGTCCACTTCTATAGACTCCTTACAGCTTTAAGCATACCATACATCCCTGAATTCTTAGTGACACTGGTTTTCCACAATGGCATATCTACTGACATACATGACAGCTACAAATAAACACACAAAGACATCAGACTGCACTAAGCCATCTCTCAGGATAGAGATGATGATATCAGTTCCATGCTGCTAACTGGTACTCAGGAAGACTTTCCTTAGTAACTCTGCCAGAAGCCTGTGGTCCAGAAGCAGAAGAACATGGGTTCCATACTGCAGAAGTTAAAAACACAAAGTCCGTCAGTGACACTATACTTCCCAATCATGGCCATTCTGCAAACTGCTTTCAAATTAAAGTAATGATGCATGTTCATTACTCAGATTACAATGAGCAAAATAAGACTTTCTTCCTGCCTTCACCAGGAAAGAGGAGAGGTTTTTTTTAAAAAAAAAAAAAAAGAAAACAAATTCCTTATAGTAAGGAAAAATCAAAATAGCTTATGGAAGACTCTGAGGAGTTTTAAGTAGGGGAGATAATTAGGTACTATTTATCTTCAAGATTTTGAATGATTTTAGGGAGATACTGAACACTTGTTTTCATTTCTACCTGAACTTCAAAGCACATGAGAGAAAATAGCCTTTAAAAAAAAAAAAGTGAAACACCTTACTGGAAAAATATCCAACTAATAGAAATGCCTCAGTCCCTGCAAAGGGTCATTTTCATGTGGGAGAAATGAATATATCAGTTACTTCAGTTCTGTGTTCAAAGGCTCCTTGGAAAGACTTTCATGTATATCTGATCAGCAAAGGTGAAATACAACACCCGAGGCACTAATAGGAATTTCTGGCTTTCTATTTCTTTAGAGGCTTTTTTTAATTAAAGCAAAGATTCAAGTCACTGTTTCACTTATAATATTTTGGACAGAGACTGAAAAAGGTCCAGGCCAACAAGCTGAAAAGAAATTAGGTATTATTGTAGCATACTCTTAGCAGTTTGCATTATTCACTTACTGAAAATGTCCAGGGCACAAACAGGTAAACATAACTAGTTCCTTGTGCAGGTAGGACTTTAAAAACGGCAGGGAGTGGGAGCTGGCAAAGTAGGATGCACGATGCAAGAAATGCCCAAAGGCTGACATTTTTATAGATGCCCCACAGAACTCTGCTGAACTTTCTCATAGATCCAGCAGCTCTCAGGATGATCAGATATAACTGTAGGAGATAAGGATTCGTAAGAGGAGGAAGGAAAACAGAATTGGAGAACTTTCCTAGCAACTTGTTCAACTGCTTTTTTATTTCCCAGGCAGCTCAGCAAATAATTTCTGGACAGCACATTTCAAGTCTGAGTGAAGTCGTTCAATTGATTTCAGTTAGACTTGATAAGAACCAATGTGACCTTTTTAATAGCACTAAAAAAAACCACCACTTCTGGATCATAATACGGCCAGCTCCCTTGATGAACTCATGAAAGCAGGTGTGTTGTATTTCCTTTCAGGATATATCTGGACACAGCAATTATTATGCTCCAATTGTATTATCTTGTTGGATATAAAACTCACTAAGGGTTTTTACTGTCTGTCAGAATTGGACTTGCTGTTTGGACTAGCACTCAGCAAGACTATAATTTTCACATGGCTTAAATGACAATCCAATATGAAGACCTCCTTGTTTATACAGTAATACCTGTAGTATTAGTTCTTAGAGTAGTTGAATTCTGAGTTACAAGGTTTACACACCTCAAAAGTGCTGAAAGAGGAGTGCAAAATTATTTCTGTAAAATAAGAGCTGCAGATCCAAAATTAAGTTTTGGGCCCACCAGGACAAGACCTCAGTAAACAGGAGTGAGCTCAGTGGAGGACCAGTTAAGATGTTTAGGACAGGAGCATTTGAGAGGCTATATATTTGAGAGGCTGAAGGAACCTGGCTTGTTAAGCCTGGAGAAGAGAAAGCTTCGAGCAGGACCTAAGACCATCCTTCCAGAAAACCTTATCAACAGCACAGAGGCAGGATCTTCACAATGGTGCATGTAGGGAGGATAAGACAACAGAATTTCAATTTATAAATTGAAATAAGAGAATTTCAGACTTAATATAAATGGAGAAGAAACTTTTTCAACTCAAGGACAATCAAGCAGTGTAACAGGTTTACCAGGGAAGCTGCATGGTCTCCATACTCCGTGGTTTTCATGACAAGTCTGAATAAATTCCTGAGTAATCTGGTCTGAACTCGTAGCTGACTGAGCAGGAGGTTGGACAATAGGCTTCCTGAGGTTCCTTTGAAGATTAATTACCCTATGATCCTATGATGGAAGGTTCATATGTCAGATTGAGAGTATTTTCCAAAAAAGAAAGAAGATCCATCAGCCATTTGGGCTGCAGTACTTATAACAAATGAAATTTCATGTAAAGGGGTAGAACTGCAAAGCAAATTACAACTTTCTAGAAAAATTAGAAAAAGGTTTAATTTAGATGCTAATTCCACCAACTAGCATGTTTAATTTCAAGAGGAGGGCTGTTCCCGCATCTTATTAGCAGTATATTTGCATGAAAATGTGATCTATGCTTCTTTACTGCTCATCTCCTCTTCCTGATTATGCCTCATTTGAAAACACAGTTAGTTTCTGCAAATAACTCTTAGGCTACAGAGAGGACGTGGAGTTCAAGTGGGGAAGAGTTGCAGGAGGAGAGAGAATACTTAGAAAGAAATATCCTGTTTCCATGAACATCTGTTGTTCCATAAAAACTTGAAAAGAAAGAGTAAAGAAAAATACAATTAACAATGAAAAAATCCTGCACAGTCAATTAAGAATCTTTTTGTTAGGCAAAAGCAGCTGGACCAACCAACATCAACCCAAGAAGCTGTGAGGGAATGGTCCTTCCAAAGAGAACTGAAGAATACACTTGCATAAAAAAAATAAGTTCAAAAATGCAGGAATACACCAAACAACTAGAGAGATATGGATTTGATTGATAGACTATTAGATGGATAAGGAATTGCTTGGATTGCCATTTGCAAAGAATTGCGGTCAATGGTCCAAAGGGAAGCCAGTGATCAGTGGTGTCCCTCAAGGGTCTATACTGAAACCAATACTATTTAACATAAAGCTGAGTGGCACAGTTGATTTGCTTGAGGGAAGGGATGCCATCCAGACCCTGACAGGGCCCATGCAAACCTCATGAAGTTCAACAAGGCCTAGTGCAAGGTCCTGCACCTGGGTCAGCTTAATCCCCAATATCAGTACAGACTGGGTGATGAATTGATTTAGAGCAGCTCTACAGAGGAGGACTTGGGGATATTGACGGACAAGAAAAAAAGGGTATGAGCTAGCGAAGTGCACTTGCAACCCAGAAAGCCAATCGTATCTTGGAATGCATAAAAAGAAGCACAGCCAGTAGGTTGAAAGAGGTGATTCCCCCCCTTCACTTCACTCTCATGAATCACAGAATGTTAGAGGTTGGAAGGGACTTTGAAAGGTCATCCAGTTCAAACCCCCTGCCAGAGCAGGATCACCTAGACCAGGTCACACAGGAACATGTCCGGGCAGGTTTTGAATGTCTCCAGAGAAGGAGGCTTCACAACCTCTCTGGGCAGCCTGGGCCAGTGCTCTGTCACCCTCACAGTGAAAAAGCTTTTCCTCATGAGACCCCTTCTGGAGTACTGCATCCAGTTCTGGGTGCTTAAAAGAAAGATGGAGAAAGACTTTCTACCAAGGCCTGTGACAGGACAAGGAGCAATGGTTTCAAACTGAAAGAGAATAGATTTAGATTGAATGTAAAAAAGATGATTATTTTTTTTTTTTTTACAATGAGAGTGGTGAGACACTGGAGCAGGTTGCCCAGAGAAGTTGTAGATGCCCCATGTGTTCAGGGCTTTGAGCAACCTGATATATTGAAAGATGCACCTGCTTGTGGCAGAGAGGTTCAACAAGATGATCTTTAAATGTCCTTTCCAACCCAAACAATTCTATGATTCTATGAATAAGTGGGATTAGAACTAATCCTGTCTCCCTACAAAGAAATCTCTTTGCAAATGCATTGTGCCCATTGGCATGGGTTTACGAAAAGCAAATTCTTGCTAAAATGCTTGCTTGGACAAAAGAAATCCTAACCTCAAGGGGAAAATATTCTTTCTTGGGAGACATATCCTGGTATTACATTAAAGTATGTAATTCTAATAAATACAATCAAGAGTAAAATAGCAGAGGGGTTGGACTAGATGATCTTCGAAGGTCCCTTCCAACTCCTAATATTCTGTGATTCTGTGCTTCAAATCAGCTGATCTGAAAGGCTTTTGGAGCACTCAAAGTCTTATAGTAAGTTTGGTTTTCCTTTTTCTTGCTGTTCTGTTTATTGTAGGTTATATACAGTAAGAATATGAAAAAGTGAAAAATAATAATTCCTTTAACATTATGAAATATTTTCTGTTTCACAGATGATGTCTGTGTTAACAGACAAAAAATTCTTCGAGAATTTGGTCTTTCAAATTGTCCTCCTCACTGGCTTAAATTTTTCATAGAAGTAAATTCCTCTGGATATATTTTTTCAATACTTTCTGATAAAAAAAGCAGCTCAGAATTAACATAACTAATAAAAATATTTTCAATGGAGTCACATCACCACTAAATTAATGTCTTTCTAGTAATAAATTATAAATCCTAAAAGCTTTCAGAAATTTCTAAATCAGAAATAAAATTGGTAACACCAGTATGAAAAAGGCAATGTCTTTATTGTCTGTAGGAACTATACCTTCTAGTCTTACAGCACATCCTTCTTATGAGCTTCCCAAGGAAGATGACCCAGATTTTGAAACAAACAGGATCTAAAAATAGAGTATTTACTAAAATAAGTGTTGCACAGAGACCCCTGCAGTCAGCAATGCTCTAAATCTGATAAGAACATTCTGCTGTAAAAACACAGTATTTCTGCTATGTGCCAAACTTCAGCTCAATGCATTTAATGTAACAAATATTCTCTTGAAAGAAATTCTAACCTCAAGGGAAAAATATTCTTTTTTGGGAGACACATCCCAATATTACATTAAACTATGTGATTTGAATAAATACAACCAAGATTAAAATAATTCTTTGCTTCAAATCAGTTGATCTGAAAAGCTTCTGGAGCAAAGTCTTATAGTAAGTTTGGTTTTCCTTTTTCTTGCTGTTCTGTTTATTGCAGGTTATATACGCTAAGAGTATGAAAAAGTGAAAGATAATAATTCTTTTCACATTATGAAATATTTTCTGTTCCACAGAGGATGTCTGTGTTAACAGACAGAAAGACGACCAAAATTCCAGTAAGTATGAGGAATAAAGGCAAAGAGGGGAGCAGAATTTTTTACTTGTGGAAGAGAGGTGCCTTTTGGCTACTCTTTGTGTCCCAGACAATACCATGACATTTGCTGGGAGAGCAAGGGTCTGAGTCTATTCAATCAGTAGAAAGATTTCAATGAGTTAACAGCAGGTAGAAATAAAGATCTCACTGGTTTTAAACATAAACCAGTTTTTAAGTTATATGTTCCCTGGGAGATAACAATTCCACATTTTGTTTACGGACATAATTGCTTCAGCTGGGACAGTTTCAGAAAGCAACATCTCTTCATTTTGCAAGTGTCTTCCTTGACAATATATCATTTTAATGAAAATAGTTAGGATGAGAGAAGTTTCAGTATTTTCTAGGTTTAGTTTCAAAACAAGTTCTAAGTAGGCCATGTGAATCATGGTGTCTGCTAAAAGGTCAAGTTTATATGATTCGATCAAGTGTGTCCAGCGGGGACAGTTTGCAGAAGTCACATACAAACACTTCACAGACTCAGCACATCAATAGGCTTACTCAAAAATATCCACCCTCTTTTCATCACATTAAAAAAAATGCCAAGAATATAACATGAATTTTTAAAGAATCAAATGTTGCTTGTTAAAATGTGTTATTGGCCAATTAATAAAACATCTAAATCCACCCCAAACAACATCAGCAAGCTGAATCTGACAAATGGCCAGAAACAACAAGAAATGAAGCAAGATTATGAGATGCAGTCAGAGTTAACACAGCCATTTATTTTGTGATATTTTTAAAAAATTATTTTCTTTTAGTATAAGCTTTTTAGAATACATCTTTTTCAAGATGTTATATTTTCGCATACGTTTCCCTCATGGACAGTAAAAATCAATGCTTTGCAAGCATGCTAATTTAGAAGAACCAGTTATCTGGATATGTTTCACAAATTGTACCTTAAATTAATTTACAGTATGATCTACAAGCTGTGGTGCTCATTTAGTTTCTAAAGGGAAAATTCTCTAAGCAGTATCAGTATGCAGTGTGCTTTATAGTCACATGCAAGTTTCTCATACCATAATTAATTTAGCATTACAATTATACTCAACATATAGCTGCATTTGCCAATTCCTTGCCTACTATCAAATTAGCTACTTACCTAAAACAAGCAAAGCTGCTGATGCTGGCATTACAAGTGATTAAAAATATGCTAAACTCACTATCTTGATGGCAATAGCTATCACACCATCTCATTTATCTCCTTCAGTTGAAAACAAAACAAAATAAACAAAAAACCCCCAATTCAACCCCCAAATAAAAAACCCAACCAAACCTTACTTTCAAGCAACCAATAGAAAGCCATATCCTGAAGTTCACATACAAAGTAATTTTTTCACATCAGTTATGAGTTGAAGGAGATGGAAGGCTAGCACACAACTGTAATATTCTAGCAAGGTCAAAGCATGTATTCTCCCTCACCATGTAGATTTGCTGTTGATATTAAAAAAATCAATAGCTAAAATAACTTTAAACAAAGGACCTTATGATTAAGTGTAATCTAATCAAAGAACTAATGAGTATGCTCCAGATGGTAACCCCAACATATACCAATAAATGGGAAGTGTAGTAAATCAATGGATTAAGATCCAGGATGTCTCGACACAACAGACTCATTGAGAGATTTCACATGAATAATCTCCTGCAGAAAGACTTTCCTGTGAAGCAAGGCCAAGTACTATATTTTCCATGGAAGTTAATACACTTCAGTTCTAGGATCTGACTTTGAACCAAGTGGTATCTCTGTGTGCTTGCTATGTTCCATTTCTCCTGAAACTCACTGCAACATGTCCCGTTTTGAGGTCAATACAGTCACACCACCACTGGTTTCAAAATAAACGTAATTAAATCCTTCAAGCTTGTTTCAGAGGCTGGATCCAAGTAATATATTCTTTATATAAGTTAAAAAGATCGATTTGGGGAACAGTTCAGTTTAACAACTCTCAGTACAGCCAGGGTTTTTTCAATAATTAAGAAGGTCAGAGTCCAACTCAGTGCTGGTGGGAGGGCAACTATTCCGAAGACTACATACACTATTTCTGCACTCAGCTTCATGTATTTCTTCATCACAGATTTAAAATTAAATTTTCCTGCAAGTAGCTAGAGGACATGTTATACACATAAGAACAAGTGAAATTGTAATTCAAATCAGATGGGGGGGAGAAAATATATCTGTGAGGATTCTCTGACCTTGATGTAACAGCATGAGTTAGCAAATGAGAAAGCAGATATTTACCATCTTCTTTTCTATATTCACTAAACTGTTTTGATTCAGAAATTCTGCAGAAGATCTGACATCTAATTATCATATGTAAACAATAAATGTAATCTACACATAATGAAGACATATATTTTATTCGAGTGGAAAAAAAAGCATTAAAAGTACATTAAAAACAAATAGCAACAAATGTGTCCCACACTTTTAATCTCCAGATTAATCTCCACAATCTGCAAACCTGTAACTGCCTATTGTATATATCTGCCAGTTCCATTTCAGTTTTATATAGAGGGACTAGTTTACAAAAGTGCAGAAGTCTGTGCAGACACAAAAAACCTTTATTTATTCACCCTAACTATTAAAAGAATATCTCTAACAGTGGTATATATGATCCTCAACATCACAAAGAAAAAAAAAGTTTGAAAAATAAATTATTCGTATGATTTACATACTACTATCAGAAGAGGTAATTCAAGCTAATTCAAAGCAGGTGCCAAAAACTACAGATACTGAGCACAGCAGTTTTTGCAACACTGACTTCCCACAACTAGTGGATGAGTAGAGTCCAGTGGAGAGGTAAGAAAGAGACTGGTTGCACTGGTATATGGACATGCACTGAACTCCTGGTAGAACTGGCTGTGAATAAACATTGCCCAGTACAACAAAAAGTGACTCAACATCTGACAATCTAAATCCACATATTTTTAAGCTTTCCAGTTAACTGAGTGGGTAATTTTGCATCTATTTTCCCTCCTCCTTTTTTACACACCTAGACCTTCATGCTTCAGCAGATTCTGCAGGTTTTCTGCCCAGTGAACTGCAGACTATGGGAACATTTGTTTTACTTCATTTTTCCATGAGAGGGAGGAAGCAGGTGATTTAGTTATGCATTAACCATGCTTCTGATGAAAACTGAAGTTATATTTCATTGACTTTATTGGCTACATGCTGCACAATGCACAGGTTTCTTCATACCTGGGAACTTCCACGGGTAAATAAAGTAGCCCTAGCTCAGCATGACATTGCTGACAATGACCATATGGGCTAAAGTCAGGGACCTACATCTTGTCCAAAATCAGATTTTAATAATAGTGCAGAGAGGTTACAAGAAAGATGCAAAACCCAATATTATATGAGAGTGAGTAGTGCTTAAAAGTTTTACCACCAAGAAGCTAATGCTGAAGTCTATGTAGTCCTCTCTGCATAGCAATTTTCATTTGTCATAATCCCACTCAGGACAATTTTAGCAATAAAACAAAATCTCAAGAGGCATGTCGGTTATTCTCCTTCACTGCAAGGTTGTTGTCAGAGTATTTGATTAGTTTTGAAACAGTTCAGACTACTAGGGAAAACTCAGATTATTTTTTTTCTTTTTTCTTTTTTTTTTTCTTTTAAAATATATAATTCTATAAAGCTGCCTTGATCTTACAATGAGTCTGGCCTGTGCTTCATCTTAAAACCACAAATATTTGCACTGAATCCAATGACATTTGTCATGTGTTTATTTCTAAATACAGCTGGCAATAGCTGTAGGTTTGAAAAGTACAATGGAACAGTATTTTCACCATTATGCAGAAATCCACATATAGCCCACAGATGCTTCCTAAAAGCTTTCTTCAATGATACTCAGCAGTTCTTTGACCAATATAGGCAGACAGATTACAGATCATTTTCAAGTGTGTAGAGCTGTTCCGTGTGCCTCTTTTATTAATTTACAACATGACTTTAGACTGTACATTGAGCCTCACAAGATCTAGCTTGTTGGTAGACGAGTCCTATGATATTTTTGTTCTCCAGACCAGAGGACCTAAAATTGCTCCTAAACTCAAAGGCTAAGTAACCAACACAAGAGAGAGAAATATTCTATTTGACAAACCAAACTTTTTCTAAAACTTTTCTACATTACTGACCTGACATTATACATTAATTTATGTCATTAGAAGCTTTAAAATGTCATAATCAGTGGGACTACATAAGAGAACTACTACCAACAGAAGCCACATAGAACATTTTGCAGAACCTGGTGAAATCAGACTAACTCACAGTGCTGACAGCAGCAAGAATCAAACAAATACACGGAGTTTCTGTAAACCAGTGTGCAGGTATATTTGATTCAATTTCTAACAGTTCTGCTAAACATTTCTTCTAAGGCAAGAATTCCAGACAAATAGGAAAGTTTGAGGCATGGATTCATTGAAATATTTTTTTCAGAACAACCCTGTCTATTGTTCTAGCTCCCTACAAGTTTACATATATTTAGTGCTTTACACAGACTACAGATAATTAATTCAATTTTATTCAGGAAGAAAACCATTACAGTCTCAGACACTACTTTCCAGAGCGATATGAAGAACATTCTAATTATTAGGATCTGAGGTGAGCTCAGGCACATTAATTCTGGAAACAGTCAGGTTTTTGGATACCTGAGTAATTATTCCCTCTGTTTAGCAATATTTGCATGTCACTTAGCCTTGCAGCATTATTGCATATTTCAGAACATTATGAACTTTGTGGCTAATTGTTTCTGACTCAGTTGAGAATGTCTCCTGGAAGACTGACTATTTCACTGACATGAAAATTAGCCTCACAGCTATCAGCAACTGCCAGGTCACCTGATAGACCAGGTCAAACAGGTAACTACCAGCCACCTTATCTTGTTTCAGTTCTGATAAAAATGAAACTTGGGGGCTTGGGAATAGTGGGCATTTTGTTTGTGTTTTTTTTTAAATACCAAAGACCATCAATAAAGTTTACGTGTTATTTCTTTACATAGCTGCACTTTCTGAAATTTTTGAAAAATATTTTTGAAAAAGGAGTTACAACAGTTTGTTATTTGGAAGACTTAAATGGCAAAAGCTCAGGAATGTCTGTTTAGGCAACCCAAGAATTTATCTCCTTTCTAGCATATTTTACTTTTCCTTTTTCCTCTACATTAACAGTTTACCATAGGCTTTTGTTCTACAAAGATGTTGAGAGACATTTGACAGGATTCTCTTTTGTCATCACAGACATAATTACAAACACAAAAAGAGAAGCAATTTTTACACGCAAATTCCAGTTTTATATCAAAACCAAACCAAACAACACTGCATTTCCAGAGCTGTATCATCCATCATATAAAAGCAAGGCAGGATAACCGCGTACATACCGTGCAATTTACACAGAAGAAAAGTGCATCCTACCATGAAAACCTGAAAACAAGAATGCATTCAAAGTACAGTATGTCCTTTGTCAGCACATCAATAAACACAATCTTTATGCTAGATCTGGCAACAGAGTGGAACCATGTGATGTTTGTGTTGAAAAAGTTGTAGCTGTCTGTTTAAGGAATATTATTAGGAACTCCTAGCTCTCAATAAGGCCAACAAAGAACACTGCAGTGCAACTACTAAGTGTTGTACTCCAAAAATAGTCCTGTAGTTAAAATGATTGTAAAGTTACTGAAGAATGACAGCTCTACATTTTGATTTTTTTCTTACAGCTACACTGTGAGGCAGAAAAAGACTATTATATCTATTTCTAAGCAACTAGAAATAGAACGGGCAACTAGGTGGGTAACCAAGGGCCTGACTTGCAAAGAGGTAGAGATGTCTAAAAGCTGCTAAACCATCTAAAGCAGTTCAGGTATCTTTTTACCATTTAAATTATAGGAATAGGGCAATCCTCATTAGTTCTATACTTAAGGTCAGTTTTGGTGGGTTTTTTTTTCTTTTTAATGTAAATCATTCTGCATCTGCTTTGTTGGGTAACTGAATACATAGGAGGTGCCTTGTCCATCCTTTGCAATGGGTGCAGCACCATGGATTTCAGTGGAGCTGCCCCATGAACGTATGGCAACACATCCTGTCTCTGCATGCGGTGCACAGAAAAGATCTTCTCTGGGTACAAATGTTAATAAAAAAGGCTTCTAAATTTCAAAAAGGAATACCTTTCTGAAGGAAAAGAAAAAGGAAAATGTCTATTTGACAGAGAAGCATATCACTGTTCTTCTGGCTAGATCTGCACTACTCAGATAAGGGAGTTACACTTCACTAATCACATGCATAAACAGAGTTGAGGATTTCCATAGTATAATGCATGTCAATGCTAATAACTTGGCACAAATGAGTATCTGTTATAAAAAAAACCAGCTCATATATTTACCCGTAAATTTCTGGTTTCAATGTGCCCCATATCCAAACTACATGCAAGACGATATTGCACCAAATTTTTTCAAAAATGCCAGTGTATACAGAAGAGTATTAAGGACATTGATACACATAGTACCACAGAAATTCAGGTAAAATACATACATATCATTTAGGGATCCAAACAATTTCTATACCCATGGGAAGTTTTAATCTCCTTTTTTTCCATACGCATTGAAAAAAAATCAGCACTAAAATAATACTGTCTGTAAGATCCTCTCAACTATTTTTCTTAATGGATTTTAATCAAATGGATCAAAAGGATTCCTCAATTGCAAACTGTTACCCAGAGATTAACACCTGAATTACCAGTGAGAATAACACCTCAAACCAAAGAAAAATAACACTCTGCTTTGTTTAAAAGTGCTAACCTGAGAGCCAGGACTTCTAAATTCTGTCCCTGTCACTGTCTTAACGATTGATCATTAAGCCACTAAATTTCACCATTGTACTGTATATACGTTTCCAGTCTAATCATCAAAGTCTGCAAGTACCCGCCAGAAACACAATAAATGTTTGATTACCAACTGCAACACACATTTCTCTCCTTGATTTAGTTTCAACCCACAGTTATAAAACAGGAGTATTAATCCCTCCTTAATAGTTTCAGGGTTATGAAGATTGATTTATTAATGCCCATGATATTGTCTGAGGTAGCCAAATAGAAAGCACGGATAAATGCAAACATATTTCATCAGCTGGAATACTTTAACTAAACCACAGGCCCAATATATAACTCAATAAAGATAATTAAAAAGCTATTTAGTAGGAAACTGGTACAGCTGCCAAACAACATTTAAAAGCGTTTTATTTTTACACGTAATTTTTGAAAAAAATGGTATGTGTATTTACCTGTGCATATTCAAGGGTAGCTATTTTCTTAATAATTTTGCAGTAATTTTGCTGAATTTTTTTGTTAGTTTTAAAGTCACTCCCTACTAGTTAAGGCAGTTTGAAATAACTGAGGAAACCAACTTTATTTTTCACTGTTTAGCACAAAATTTATTGCAATTTACAAAGCAATTAAGGGCTTTTGCAAACTCAGAAGATTAATCTGACTTTTAGGATATTGGCAGGGTATTGATAGAGAAAGGTTACTACAATATCTGTCTGTATAGAAGTACAATAAGTGGGTGGAGAAGATTTAGACTTCTCATTTTCATTGAAATTAATGATTGCTAGGTAGCTAGTTGAATCACAAATACCTCAAACATAGGACAAAAGAAGGGTCATCAAATAAAAAGAGTGGTGTCTAAACAGATGCTTTTTTATTAAACACACACACAGTAGCAGGAAGGCTGCAGGTACAGAAATGACATAGTGAAATACCCATGTTCTCGAAAGAAGAACTATCTTGTGGAGTGTATGTGGTAAGTCTTATTGCAAATATTAATCCATTGTTAGTTCATAAGTTCTATACAAACTCAGTTGTGTGGTGGACAGAATTAATTCCTTCTCTCAGTGCGTTTTAAATGTGCTGGTGCTTGACTTACTTACATAGCAACTGTAATTAAGCCTCAACCTACACTTCCACACACAGCCGAGTTTTGAGTACAGTAACTGATACACAGATGTATTTTAACTGACGCTAGAACACCTCCAGGGACAACAGCTCCTAAGCCCTCAGCAGAATTGCAGCAACTGCTCAGCCCCAGGAAAGCTTTATGTGGAGAGGGGCGAGGCTGAAGCACTGCATAGAGACAGAGGCTTGGCTTCAGCTCCAGCTCAGACAGGGTCCCAGGGCAGCACGAGCCAAGGCTTCCTTTCAGTTCCCTGTGAGGTCTACAGGGCAGCTCCACTCTGTACCTCTTCCTCCTATTTGCGTTTGGAAAATATCCCTTTGGGCTTCTCTTTAAAAAATGTTTACAGAACTAATTAAGTGGAAACCACTACTGACCTTTGAATACTAATTACATCTGACAGTGCTCTGGAATAATTAGAAGAGGAAGAAGGAGCTATTAAAGGAAACAGCTGTAGTTAGCTGGAATGCTGCTTCTGACACAGTTGCCTCTCCTACCCCAACAAGGACTTTCTCATCCAGGAATCCCGGTGCAGTGCAAACTCACCACAGTGGTCTCTATTTCTGCTGCCTTCTCAGTGCTCAATCTAGGAAATTAATCCAGAGTGTCCCTTTGCTTTGCCAACTGCCTTACTGACTGCAAGGAAAACAAAGTTTGTTCTGACTTGCACCAAGGACTGGCTGATCTTGCAACATGGGCAGAGTTCAGGTAGACCTACAGTGTCGCATACAATCTAAACAGTGATGGCATATCTTATTTAGAATTGGATTTACTCTCTGCATTGGAAAACTAATTATTCCAGCAGCATCTCTGCCCCCACCAAGCAAAGTATCCAGTCCACAGTACAGCCACATCAAGGAAACTAGTTCCAAAGCAGAGAAATTGAACAAAGCAGTGAAACCTCATTTTTGTAGTTATGTACAGCAATTACACAGGAACCAAAATTTCTTTATGTCAGTAGACTGAGTAAAAGCCAAGAGGCTCGCTTATTCATTACCAATTTTCAGTCATTTCATACTTCAGTGAACAACTTGAAAGCCTTGAGAGAACAAACAACTGGCAATTTTGCTTTGAAAGGTTAAGCCCAAAGGGAATTGGCAGCTGAGGCAAGAACTTTACTTTCTGGAAAATATACATTCTGTGAACTGCAATTAGAGTTGTGGGAATAATTGATTTGTCGGCCCACTGGCCGAAAGAAAAGAAGGGAAAATAATTCATTTTAGTTTCTCAACATTAACTCTCTGTAAGAGCACATCAGAACAGAAACGACCACAGTCAGGGACAACAGCTGCTTTTACAAGTGGACACTCCTAGAACTGCAGTGCTACCCTCACAAAAATGTTCTGCATATGCTAAGTGCAAGTAATTACTAAGTAAGTAATTCAATGTGAAACAAACATGGCAATTTTGTTCCAAACCCCTGAAGAACGTTATCGCTGGAAGCTGGAAAAAAACCCCAAACAACAGAAACAAAAGTACCAAGAAATACTTGCATCATTATCAAGTATACTAACAACTATTTGCTTACAAAGGTAAGAAAACTTCGCTGATCTCCAAACAGCATTACATTTGTTCATAGGTTAGAAATTAAACAATAAATGTGCCTGAACTATCATTTCGTTTACATAAACATACGTACTTATGAGTAGAAAGCTCTTGCACCTTTACCTCAGTTATAACAGACTTTTGAGTGCGTTTGTAGAACAAAATCAAGGGAGATAACGCAATCAAACTTTCTGTTGTTCCTATACAGAAATCGGTAAACTTAAGAGTAAAGAAAAATTATATAGGATTGCTACAGGAATTCTAACAGGTACCACTTCCTTTGCAACTGATATATTCCCATGACATATTTTATTAAGATTTGTTTGTTTGATTCTTTGTATTTCAAGTTCTGCTCCAAAGCAGCTCAAATAATGGATGCCCCTGGCAGTAAGCTCCTGTAGCTTGGCAAAACAGTAGAATACAGGAGTTCTGGATTCATTTGTACCAATATTTCTGAGTACAGTAAGTTGTACATCCAAGTTAATCCCTTAATCCTAGTATGCATTCTGAGGAACATACACGCTTGCAACATCTCATTTGATCTATGAGTCTTATTCTCTTCAGAAAAAAATGCCACAAATCTGTGCCATGTGGAAGCTGGAATGCACTGCAGGATTACCTCATTACAACAGGCAGCAATGAAACCCTGTGGGATGTCAGGAAAAAGTTCTAAATTTGTCTAAGCACTAAAACATTACAAAACACATAATATGCCATGCTGGAATGGCAGTGACAAGACCAAAAGTCAAACACACCAACAAGGGTATGATGGTATGCCAGCATACTAAATCAGCATGTGATGCATCCTGTACAGTCTCTTGCTGTGGTTTAGTAATAACTGCATTAATTCCTGATAAAGGATTAAATTAAAAGGTAATTAAACAAGAAAATAGATTAAAAATGAGAACTATACTTTAATGAGAGAAGTACTGTGATATTACATGTTCTCCTTGCTGATCTCACCATACTTTTATTTCCTTTATCGTAAAAACCTCAAATTAAATAAGAAAAATCTTCCTGTTTCATCAACAAAGAAAAATTACTCCAGCCATATGAAAAAGAAATCCCTTCCATTTAATTCAGCCAAAATTTTCACCTCTATGACAAAGCTGAAAGCCACTATAGCTTTCACTGTCCTTTTGTATAACTGAAGTAGAAACAAAACTTTGACCCAACTGAAATGCTTTTTAGGTTCAGATCTGTGGTTCAGACCTATCTCCTTTTGTACACTCAGAAGTGATTGCCACCATATGAAGAGGAAAGCATCAAGTATCCTAAAGTGATGGGACAGACTTCTGTAATCTTTGGAAGTACTGAGGCAAGAACAACGCCATCCTGCAGTGCCTCCAGGTATAACAATCCCGCAGCTAAATCTTCTAAACTTGTTAGTCAGCACTAATCTCACATCTTCCTGTTGATAATTTTCTGTAATATCTATCCAGTAAACATTTTAACACTTCCAGTGAAATGAACAAAAATAGTTAGAAATTAATTAAAAGATGATAAATCCAAATTAAAGACTACCAATTCATTAAAACCTTGCTGATTTATCATTAGCCTGAATTAGGCATTTAGTTTTATTTGGAATATTCTTTTACTTGATACACTTTACTTTTGACTCAGAACAGTGTATTATCATGAAATTTCAAGAAAATCATTGAACAGAAACACTATAATTCAGCAACAGCGTTATTAATTCACTCCAGAGACCTTTGGAAAGTGAAAAACTACGTTGAGCTGGTCACATGTCCACACTGATAGTAGATAAATGCTTCTTGCTGCCTGAAAATACACTGGGAATAGCAAGCTGATCCTTGTATGCATGACCTGTCGTCTCAGACAGTCATTGTGCTAATGAGAAAAGTACTTCAGGCCTTCAAGAGTATGGAACAAAATCTTCTGAGATGTAAAGTATCTTACAAACAGCTTTAACTCACTACAATGGGACAATAAGCACAGTTGAAGCATATGCGTATATCAATATCCTTACTAGCAAGGCCTTTCTTTTTACTTCAATTTTTATTTCTTCTTCTTCTACTTTTCTTTGCTGATATATCATCTTATTTTAAGGACACAAAAAAAGACAGTTTGCCCAAAACATTACCCCCGAAAGGTACACATAATTAATTGAGCCCTTGGTTGTTTGACAGTTGGTTTGTAAGCACACAGTTCAGGTAGGCTTACAGTTAGACCTACAGTGTTGCATACAATCTAAACAGTGATGGCTTACCTTATTTAGACCCCAGTTTCACTTCTGCTCTGTCTCGAGTGAAGCATAGCACATGTAGCTTTACGGATATCTGCAATATCAATTTAATAGCTTCAGTTAGCAGAACAGAGAAATAACACAGTCCTAGAATTTTTTAATATTTTGTTGAAATATGAATTATTACATTTTGCAGAAATTCAAGCTTACATACATAAAATATGGCATAATATCCTGCTTTTACCATAAATGCCATACTTAATAACCCTTCTTACTCTCAGATGCGAGGACAGGCAATGATTTTCTAGAAGCAGCAGGAGTAGGCAGCAAATAGCTCTCAAATAGCAAATAGCTCAAGCTGGGATGAACTAAGTCAGCAGCACTGGGTTGCTTCAAGCCCACTGAGAGCTTTACTTGGCAAAACAACTGTTTTTTCCTGCCTCAAAGATGTTCTGTAGAACTGTCTGTGATGGGGAGAGATGGGGGGCTCAGGAAGATAGTCAGTGCTCCAAGAAGCAAATAACACTTTTGGGAAACAGGAGAGGGCAGCAGGAGTAGAAAGTGTCTCTTGTCTTCTTCCTCTCCACTTCCCTTCCCAAGGCTGACCTCTCTACTGCTGTATTTTTTATCCCGCTTTTGAAGGAATAGAACATTCTCTACCATATCCAAGATTCAGCTCCTGCAAATAACTTATCCCTCTTTCTTTCCCTTCTGTCTTCCATGCCTCCTTACACCTGCCATTTCTCCTATGCTCTGGGTGTCACAGACAGTATATACCAAGAGATGAATTGAATGATGTTTTCCAGCCTCTCCCTCAAAGCACCTTGGGACAAAAGATTTCTAAAAGTTGTTCAACTTTGTCTTTGAGATGTCACAGTTTGGCTTTCAGAGAGAACATCACACCAAACACCTTTTCTGTAGCTACTCTTGTATGAAGACAAACCAGATTCTTAATTATTCTGTGCAATAATGCCCAGGTTTTTTATCTGTCTTTCTTCTGTCCTACTGTAACTGGTTGTGGTTTGGGGGTTCTGTTTGTTGTGTTGTTTTGGGGTTGTTTTGGGTTCTTTTTCCCGAGTAAATGAAAAAGTATATCCAGGTTGCAAAACATATCCCCCCCTTCAACTCAGGGACAACTTTGAATGTTGATGGGAGGCTTTTTTTGTGCATGCTTATTGTTTCTACACAATGATTACCTCCTTCTGCCAGGGCTACCTGCAGCTGCAGGTGTTGTCATGCAGCTACTTAAATCTCATTTGCCCTAAATCCTGCAAATCAGAGGTTCAGGCAGCCATGTTACTCTATTTGACCCTGCAATTAGCATATGAGAAAATGGAGATCTAATTAAGACTAGAATAATCAGTTGGTCATATGCATGTTCATTAACAAACTCAGTTCATTTGTTCAGGACATCGGGTATCACACCATAAACTCTTGTATTGCATCAGGAAAAAAAAAAGTTAAAGCAAAACCCAAGACAATCCACCCATACAGTTGTTGTTGTTGTTTGTTTTTTAGTTTTTCCCCATACAGTGTACACAGTGTTAGGTAAAAGCATCGATGTATGTGCCTATCAACCCTGCTAACATTGCAGAAAAGTGAAGTGTCTGGAAAAACTGACATCAATTAACACCCTTTTTTTTAGCCTCCTACAGCCAGTGTGATACTAGATACCAAAACAGCCTGAACATTAGACCTGCTTGCTATAGCTTTAGAAGATTAACACCATTAAGGGGAAGTGTTTAGCTCACACATACACAAAAAAAGAGATCCCTGTGACCTGCCTTTACTTTACAACTTCAGTATAACTTTTCACTATCATTTTATGTGCAATAAAAGCTAAAAAGAATTTAAGTGTGCTCGTTTCAGACACCCGAAACCACTTTTCCTAGAAAAGATCACTTGCCTTACTGCCAGGTGCAGTGCTATCATCAGTATGCTAAATGCACTGTGTAACTGCTTAAAATAGAAGCCGCTCCTGCAGCCCTGGCCCAGCAGGCAGTACCTCAGTTGCTCTGAACTGATTTATCTGATCAGGTATCAAAAGCTGAATATCAGACCTAAGCTGCTGCTTTTCAGCTAACTGGGATGACAGCATTACTCATTCCCCTAGCCAAAACAATGAGGTATCAGTGGAGAAACGTGATTCAGGCCATCAGAACATACTAGGTCCAAAGCACAAAAATGATATCTCTCTAACAGCAGATGACCAAGTACTAGTAAGGAGCAGAGCAGTTCCTGGGGAATATGTGTATTTGCAGTATTGGAAAGTCAAGTTCTTGTTGCATTATATAAGTATTAAGCCACTTCTTTCTCCCTTACCCCCTTGGGTGATTTATATGAGTCAGAATATGACAAAGCCAATGGTTAAAAAAACAAAAAGCCATGAACAAGGATTCTACCACAGTCCTGTGGAAGCATGAGCCTTCTGTTTCAAATAAGGAATAGATTCTACTGGAGAGAAGGATAAAAATGCATTTCGATTCCTGTAATTGACCTAGTGGCAGAAAAAAACCAAGTCAAAAGTATGAGTGAAAAAAAAGAAAAAAAAAAGAAAGGTGAATCAATGAAATGCATTTTTTGACTATCTAAAATTCCTGTTCTTTTGTGATTGTGCAACAACAAAAACATTGGTGCCCTAATATGCTTCTGTTCTGGAGTTTCATCAGTTCCTTTTCCCTGGGGCTTTTAGTAATTGGCTGATTTACAGAGACACAGAGTACTGTTTTAATACTACAAGTACGTAAAACTGCAAGTTAATTGTAATTCCTAGTCATTTGCTATTGCTTTGAATGCTCTTTAATGGTATAAGCAAGAGAAACAAGCCATGAACACATGTATGAGCTTGGTCTGTTTGGGGGTTTTAGGGTTTTTTTGTTATTTTTTCAAAAATATTTCTCAATAAAACTAAAGGAATCCATCAGTGATAGTGGGAAAGGGAAGGTGAACATCTTCATAATCACTCTCAATAATTTGAAATAAAGAAACAGCAAGAAAATCAAGCAACAAAAAGGTGTTCGAAATGAAGGCAGAGAAAACCAAGCTCTGCACCAGCACAGCCTATTCCAATGACTGCTTCTCTCAGATTGGTAGCCAGCAATGAGAGTGTCAAATAGCAAGGGAAAATAGCAAGAAGAAAACAAGTATCAGAAAGAACCTGCAGCAAGGAAGGGCCTTTGACAAAATGGGTATATCCACACATTAACTCTGTCATCCAAGCTCAGGCTAAACATGTATGTCCCTCGTTGCAACGGGTAAGCAGACCATATTCTAACACAAAGTCCAGAACAGTCAGCACCTTTCCTCATGGCAGATACACCAACCCACACATCCCTGCTAGCCTTGCTCAACTCCCACTCATTGCACTGGCAGCTTAGTTAGATTCACTGACCCCAGCTGAAGCAGAATTAAGACAGTACTGGATCATTCACAGCTTAGAAATTTTTTTCCCAAAATCTGTGCAATGAATCTGCTCTACCTAACTCATAGGCATACTTTGAAATTTATTGCTTTTTTTCTATTATGCATGCAAAAAAGTTGTTAGTGTTGATATTAAACACCTTTTAAGGTTTTCCTTCTAAAATATTTATTAGTTCAACTCTGTGGAGAGATGCATTTTATTGTGTAGGTTTAGGATCAATTTCTGTGAAATTAGTTTGGGAAAATTATAGCTAATTAATATGAATAGTGAATCTGCTCTCATGTTCAGTCAGCTGCAAAATTCTAATCTGCATTTAACATGAACACACTCTGGTGATTTCTCCACCAGGGAGCAAATTTAGGGCCTTGCCCAAAGAGCTTTAACTGATGAGATGAAGGAAGAATGTTTGGAATAGGTAAAGGAAAGAAAAAAATTTAAAAGATAAAAGTAAGGAAAAAAGAAAAGGAAAGCAAAAGCTTGCTTTTATCCCCATATGCTGATGTTTGCAGCAAGATATTAAATTCTTCCCAGACACAAATTATGAGGAATTAGGGCAATTGTTTTGTCCTTCTTGTACCTATATAGCACTTAGAAAAAAAATAATTAAATATTTCTGTAACAGAACACAGAGCCCCTCTACCTCACCAGAACAAACAAGAAGGGGAAAATCAAAACACTCCAGTGCTCTCTGGGGACTGCATCTCTCTTGCATGAACTCCAGTTATCTCCTCAGCTTATTTTGAGGCAAATGACTGCAGGTAGCAATGACACATGTGGAAAATAATTCCAGGACACTGGAAATGGGCAACAGAAGTTTGAAACTAGTAAGTAGACATTCACTTCAATACTGTGTTAATAAAAGCTCATTAAAATTAATAAGATTATCAGTAATAATATGAGTAACATTGCTTTGGTCCATCCCTTAATTTCCTATTAATTTCATTCCCAGATAAATCTTCTCTTGACTTGCCTGTAAGTTTGCTACATGGAGAAACCCTAAGTACTTCCTTACTTCAGGTGTTACAAATAGCTTTCAAGTTGACAGACATGCCTTTTTTTTAGTCACTTTATGACTTGTATAAAAACAAAACAAGTATTTTGAGACAAGATCTACTGATTCTCCCAAGGGACGAATGCATCTCACAGCTATAACTTTAGGCCCATATTTTAAACACAATGCACTATGCAATTATTTTGAACAACAAACAAAGCTCACGGGTACACAGAGCAACAGAGGTACAACTGCCACAGGGTACACTCAGTCTAACTTGGGTAACCCAGCAAAACAGTGTTGCAGCCTAAATTGCAGAACAAGCAGTCACACAAGAGGGTACTGAAAAGCCCAGCCAGCCTCGTATAGCACAACTGAAACAAAAGCTGTCCTCTGCCACTCTTAGGCTGGGGCATCTGAAACAGCTGCCTTTGGGCTGGCTCACGTAGGCCTGTTGCACATTTTCTCTCTGCACCTCCAGTTGCAGAGCAGTGCCTTGCCCCGTGCTGGAGAGCTGCTGGAGCCCAACCTGAATGGATCCAGATGTGAGCTGGCTGCAGGGCTAAGACATGTTGTTTTGCCTAAACCTCACTGCACAGATGTATTCTAGCACTGACTGTGCTGTTGCAGACATTAAGTATTTTGATAGACTGACTTTAGAAAATGCTTACTGTCAGCTGTGATGCCAGAGTGCTGGGGGGAGTGAAGCAGAGGGAGAGTAAGTTAATTTAAAATGCTGACTCTAAATAAAGTCCTGCCTTGGCCCTCTTTTTTCTTATATGTTTACATTAGCAAACAAAAATAAGATTTGTGTGTGTGTTTAAGTCTTAACCATGCCTTTCAGAGCAAAAGAAATAAACCTGTTCTTAATCTACAAAACCCACTGGCTGATGAGAAATGTGCTAATGATATTCTATGGCCTGCTGTGAAGATGAACAGCAGGATTCACTTCACCCACCCACACATTTGGTAAAGAATGGATCCTTCTCCCATTTTTGCCTTTTTTTACCAATCAGCCCACATTTCTGACTCCAGCCCAACTGGGAAGGCTTATGGCCTTTGCCTCAACCAAAAGTAGTTCAGAATCCCATTTTGGCCTTTCTCAAGCTTTCAGAGAAATTTATTAAAGAGGCTTCCTGCTTTACCTCCTCCATAAATTTGCAGAGTCAGCATTACATCATTTTTCCCTACTCTCATCAAATAGGAACGCAGCTGGCTTTCTTCTGGAAATCTCTTTCCTTGAAACATTTTGTAGTTTTGACACTTTGGATAAAAGTATTATCTAAGATAAAGTATTCTAAATTTAGTAAATAAATAAAGTATTCTAAATTTATTAAAGTTTTCTCATCCATTGCTTGTTCTAGCAAACATATGAGATATTCTTAGATGATACATATACAAAAACTACAATTTGGAAATTTCCTTGTCTCAATATGCTGGCAATGGGAAATGGTGAAATTTGTTCTTCTCGCACCAGAGAAGATTCTGCTACGCTTGTAGCAAGTAAGTATTTTTCTTTAGTTACACACACGTGTGTGTATGTTCTGATGTTGAATCACAAGGAATTAATCAGGAATAACAGGGTTTGCATATTTCAGTTGTTTGTAGCTGAACAAGTCAAAATTAATAAGGGCCATGATTTGCAAAAAGCAGCTTAGCACTAACGTGTAGAATCCTGGGCTATTGTTATTGTTCTTTTCAATTATAACCAAATGGAAATGTGAATGCATACTTTAAAACCCATTAATGTTTGTGTCTCTTACATATGTACACATATGTACAGCATGTACACATACATCCTGCAACCAGAACCTAAAATCTTCTGTGTTGGTCCCAGCCTTGTCATACACTAAGAAATCTTCAGTTGTTATTTTTGGAAACTATCACTGCACTTACATAGCACTCTTGTGTGATGTGATCGACATCACTTGCAATTTCTGTAGGAAAACATCACAGATACTTTCCTGATAAGAATTTATCTTTCAAGCAAGTTTATCTTTCATAAAGGAGTAGTAAACAGAATTTTTTCCTCCTTTCTTTCATGTCAAGTTTAATTCTGAAACCCTGATCTGTTTTTCAAGACAGTAACACCACTGAAATTGAATTTTTCCCTTCTCCAAATGAGACTCAGCTCATAAATTAAAGGGAAAAAAAAACAAAACCAAAAAATAAAAAAAAAAGAACTAGTAGGGCTTTCAGGCAACTAAGGGTTACTTTCCACCTTTACAGAGTGCTCTACTTCAAAAAGGGGCAAACTCTGTTCTTAACCGTGTGGGAGCACGGGAGACAAGTCCAGAGACAATTTTCAGCATAACACAGCCTAACATCTATAACCTGGCTTTAGAGCAAGGTATATCAAGTTTGCAAATCTCAATATATTATCTTTCGTTATCACTGATGGCAGATGTAATTATTTTTCTTAAGTAAAAAAAACTGTGAAAACTAACTTTCCACAAAAGAATTCAGAAATCATAGCCTCTTAATTTAGAGTCATTAGCAGCATGCTAAAGCATTAAGCTGAGGAAATTTCCTCTTTCTTTCTCCTGCTATTGAAATAGGCACCCAGTAATCAGAGAGTTTTTTCCAGAAGTTTCCCTAATGATTTCCCAGTAGAGCCAGAAGAGCCTCCACGTGCAAACTGTGATGCCCAGAAGAGAGCTAAGGTGCAAGTCTCAACACAAAGCAGTTTAGCTGTGGTCATATGTAGGTGGATGCTGTAACAGAAAAAAAAATAAATAATTTCTTTTTCCATTGACTTTTCATCAGATGCAGATTTCAATTTCCTTCAATAAATACGGAATCTTATCTCAACTTTTTTTCTAAATGCTTTATTTAGTAGCCAAATTCAAACATTTAGAATTTTCCAATATTTCATTTAAAATAAACCCTGAAAATGTTTTTGCTTCCTTCTGATTCACTTTGACATAGCGTTTTTGAAGTGAAGTGCATTTCTGAGGACTGTAGTAGGACCTCCTCTTAAGATCTATGTCTGGCTGGTCACCCAGGGACAGCACCTGTCTAACTCTGCCCACTAAGGTCTGCCCAGTGAGAGGGATTTTCTGGGATAATCTATTCTTTCCAAAACAGAAGATGTATATAAAATAATTTCATCATTCTCAAAAGCAAATTAAGAAGATTAGAACTTCACACTGGCATGAAATTGTTCACTGACTAGGAAACCAACTCTCTGTAGAATACCCACTTAGCAATGGAAATAGTTACAGGGCAGAAATCACCTGTACAATGTAAGTGAAAAATATGAAATCAAGCTTTACTGTTGAAGTAAAAAGACATTTGTTAGATGTTCCTGACAGAGAAATAAATGAGCTAAATGTGTGCATATTTCCCTTCCTTTGTAAATACAGGTCATATACACACTCCAGTACACAATAGTAATCTTGAATAACTTCCGTAATGCTTACATTATCAATCAGGGGTTTTTTATTTGATCCAGGGAACTGGAGAGCCTGCTTTAAAAATATTTTAATTGATATAGACTGCCAAAAATCTGCAGCCTTACTGGAGTTACTAAATAAAAAATCCCAAGTTAAGTAAATATATAAAGGCTTTGTCCTCCTTTTCACCTACATAATACACACTGTCACCTTGTCACCAACGTGAAAAGCTAAAAAGGATTAAAAAAACATCTGTTTTCTCCACAGAGTAAGATAGCTGAAAGGCAATGTAGAAGCTGGCCTCTCTACATGTCAGCTTTCCACACAACATATGGAAAACTTCCCTGTAGCAACAAGACAACTGTGATGAAAGCTGAATGCCAGCCTTCTAGCTAAAAACAAACCTTCCTGGGAAATTAGCTATAAGGAACACTACAGTTACTATGGCTGTCATAATTTACCACATGCCACTCTATTAGTTCATTACACAATAGCTACATTACCGAAGCAGAATTAAAAAGTATGTATTTGTTTACCTGTAAAGATGATAAACACATGTATTAAAATATTTTGTTTCAATAGACAGCCAGTTGATAGCTTGGAAGATGTTGTGCAACAGCGTTTTTTATTTAAAGGAGAGTGTTTTTGAAATCATAATGACATAGTATCTTGCATGTATTTTTAATCTTAGTATATACAGGGCAAGGACAGCACAGATAGCAGCACTTTGGGCTTCCAAATGCCAGCCCATGTTCAGCTATAAGTAAATTACCTTAAAATATTTCTCAGAAACATACATCTTAAACACCCAGCAGAAAAAGACAGGATGTCTTCTGAGTTGCAGTCCTTCAGTTACACAGTGTAAAAATGTCAGAAGTGGACATATTTAGATCCTATTTGATGCCAAGGCTGGAAGCGTTGTGGAGAAGCTGTGGGTCTGTACAATCTCAGCATTGGCCCATGAACTTCCTGAGGATGGTGATGACAATGCAAATAGAGTAAAATAGTAACTCGTCGTTCTGTTCTTTGGAAGGATACAGTACAGGAAAGATACATTTTTCACTTCTGCATTCCTGTTTAGAATTGCAAAGAAAATAATAGCTATTCTGACATGAGACGCTGAATTCTAGCTTTCCAAGTAGCAAACCAACCTTCTCCTGCATCCTTTATTTCTCTAAGTTTATAAACTGTCCCATTCTAAACTGTGAGATTCACGGTAAATATACAAATAGTTCCATAAGAACTACTTTTTTAATTCGATGGCAACTTTTTTGACAACAGGATTATCTGCTGTATTACAAATATCTTAAGATCTTTGTTCTGCAGTTTTCCTTATTCTTAACAGAGCTTACCATGAAACTTCTCTAGGTGGCAAAGAAATACTCCTAGGACTGTGAGCCAGCCAAGAGTGACTGTGAGCCATGCTGCTAAGAGAATGAAAACACCATTCAATACCAGGTGTTTGTGTCTAGTCTAATACTATTCCATTTCACGCTTTTTGAGCTTGGTACACTAGGTTTCTTTTTAAAAAATTTATTGCACTATTCCTCTGAAAACACTAAAAATACTGTGAAAGCTGCAGCACAATTTATTGGGAGAATATCGTAAAGTAATATGGTCTAGTATTTTTATACATAAATAAGATGTAACTTTGAATTTAACCATGCACTTGTTAAACAAAGAAGAAAAACTGCCTTTATGATGTAGGTTCAGACCTTTCATTTCCCTCTAAATTTACTATTTCTATGTATAAGAATATGCAGGAAATCTAGATTTTTCCATTTTCTAGTTAGATAACAGAAGAAATGTGGTGTTTTTTAATAAAACTGAAGTGCTACTTTCACATTTTTGCACAAGAGAAATCTTCCAGTTTCAGTTCTGATCATACACCAATTTCCTGTTTACTAAAGCCAAACAAAGCCTACAAACTAAAATTATCACCAGGTTTCACCAATTTTTCTTCTCTGAAGAATTATCTTAACAGCTAGGCTTCACCTAAATTATTCATTTGCCTATGCTTGTGGGTTAAATTATGCTTGTTACACGTAAGCATAGAGATTTAACCACACATTAAACAAAATTAAAATGTTACATTTTCCTAAGATACAATATCAAAGCTAATAAAACAAATATACCATCATTTATTGGACCTATATTTACTGTGGTAGCCAAAGATCATGACTTGTTCTGTTCCTGTTATCACATTCAAGTCACATGCTTACACCTTAAAAACAATCCATTCCTTTTGCAAAGTTTCCTTTTCAATTACTGAGAAATTCAGCCCGTTAGTCATTAGAGGTTGCCTTCCAGTCTGTTCTCAAAATAAGGATATCAAATAAAACAATGGAGAGTTCCTAAAGAAATAAAAAATAAATAGTAAGTTTGATTTAGCTGTACAGTTATTGAGTTTGAAGAAAATCAAATTTTCTAAAAGTGAACCTAATGTCCTTGTGAGAGGCATAACTAATGCTAAGAGGCAGAGTGGGAAAGAAAAGGTTACCCATCAACCAATGAATAGTAGAATTAAACAATTACAATTCTGCTGCTATAGACAGGAAAAGGATTTTCTCTGTGTTTGTTTCTACATTTTGTAAGAGTACTTCAGAAGTATTTTAAGCATTCTGCACAGCATTCACATTTCTTGTGTAGCCCACTCGCTTTTCATCCTGGGCTCTGTATTAGAGAAAAATTATGCAGACAGAGAACTGCAATTAACTGCAAGGTTTGTGTAGCCCTCATTTCATCAAGCACAACTAGAAAAATATCCACAAAAAAAAATAAATCAGGCACTTATCAGAGCTATGCAAAATATTTATCTCCTACCTAATGGCATTATAAATGTTAAAAGTTACTGTTCACCACAATGTGTTTTCAGAAAAAAATAGTAAAATTATGTACAAAGCATTCTGTAACTAACATTAGCTCAGCAGAGATTTCCACACTTTGTAGTGGTTGAGACAGGGATTGGGTTGGCTTTGTTTGGTATTTTTTGCAGAAGTCCAAGTCCCAGGCTGAGGAAGGTGGGTGGAAGCTGTGGTCTTTCCACGGAACACCTCCGTAGGACAGAGAAAAACCACAGGGCTCTTTTCTGCTTTCTGTAATGGTTTCTGTTCCTGCCTTTTACTTGGACAACTGACAGCACAAATGGGGCCACTCTGTGTTGAACTTTTTATAACTACCTATCTAGGATACTAAAGAAACTTCTCTTTCAATGTGCTGAGACCATAGTCACAGCCATCAGAGAAAGATCAATGCTCTCTCCAGAGCTTCATCTGGCAAGGTGCTCTTTGGGAAACCAAGAGCTTGCAGAGCCATGTTGCCCACTGTAACCCACCAGACACATACGAATTTAAGACAAAAAAGAAAAAAGCCCTGCCTATTTCAGCAAATACATGAGTTTAGAGGAAGCAACTTACAGGCATGTTGTCAGGAAGCCTGACAAAGGAATAAAAGCACTAGAGCAGATCAAACATCCAGCTATGTCTTGCTGAGAGTTATATATACTTCAGAGAGGGATATGACTTAATGGGACTGGTCAGAAGAGCAACAGAAGGCAGCACAGGGTAGGCCAGGACACAAGTTAGGCTTTTCAGCATGTGGTCTAAAGATTCTCTGAGCATCTGAGCCTGAGTATATCTCTGTCAGACTCAAAAAAGAATTAGTTCCTACTAACCCTGTCAAAATAGGAAAAATAATAGAACTGAGTAAATGAACTAAAAACGTTACCAGTGTTTTAATATATTTTCTTGGTCTTGTATGCTGTACAAGTCAGGAGCTACAGCTTTTAACTCTCACACTGCTCTCTTCCCTCCCCACACTATTTTTTAAAGCACAGATGCTTTCCCAGCAGTGTGTTGTTCTGCTGCCAGTTCCTTTGTCTTCCTCACGCTAGGACCAACTGTACTCTTCTGGGGGTGGCTTTTCCTGCTTCTAACAAGTCACAAATTAAAGCAATGCAACAGGTCTGCTGACAAATACAGAAAAATTGTGCTTGCTAGAGCATAAACATAAAGGAGAAAGAAACTCGTGGACCTCAGACATAAACAGCTAGAAACAAGACAACTGCTAAAATTAACTTTAAAAAACAGTTATTTGGGAGTTCTAGAAGCAATTTTATATAGATTGAGTCAATGCAAAAGTGAAGACACTACAATGGTCAGGGCATAGATGTGTCTTCATGTGTCTGTACAAACCAGATTAATCTCTAGGCTGGGTATGGCTGGCCTTATCATAACGATTTGGAACATGCAAAAGTTACATACAAAGCCTCTGTTCAGTTTAGGGAATAGATGAAGTTCTAAACTGATTATATTTTCAGATAATTTTATCTTTTAGAAATTTTGATTCTACTAATTACTCTCCTACTAGAAGAGATTATCACATTTCACTCAAAGTATTTTGCCATGTTCCAGAACTACAAGGTAAAATGTCTAAAACACCCTCGATTCCTCTTAAATGGGAACTACTCTTCCAAGTGTTCAATTTACTTCTAAGAATGCGAAGTTTGACATATTCCTACCTGAAATATTAATAGTAAAATAATCTCTAGCTAGACTATTTTAAAACTACTGAGTTTATTGAATGCAACTCTAAATGAGACACTGTGTTCACATTGATTCAAGGAAAATAATAATAATAATTTAAGTGAAGAAGCATAACTTTTCTTGTAAAGATCCTTTTCCACCAGTACACTCTACAATGCTGTTTTTCATATGATATATTTGCCATTCATACATATTCAAACATCTAGAATAACATTCCAAAGCCAAAAGAAAACAAACCCAAAAACATTCAGTTCATCAAAATTCCTCTTAGCTCATAATACAATTAAAAATAAGAGAAGAGAAAGGATAAACACAGCTAGTTCTACAATAATGTTATTAGGTTAACCACATGATAATTAACAATACATTGTCTGTGATTTAATGTTCTACAGTCATTTATTGTTGTTAGAGAAGTAATTGAAGGAGCTTTGTTAATATAATTGCACACAGACATGCAGTGCTATAGATGAGCATTTGTTTACTGCCTGAGAGAAGTCAACCTAAGTGAGTACACTCAGGGTTGCTGAGAGCTGTTTGGGGCTCAGCCATGAACCGAAAACAACAAGCACATATGCATACACTAGTTTCTTTAGGCCTCCTCCTACTATCATCAGATTTAATAATTGGCTCAGTTACTCTTTATGGCACTGAATCTCCCTGAATATAATTGTGTGCAGATTACACCTGTTCCTTTCGGATTCAGTAATACAGATTTTTTTGCTCTTGATAACTAAGAACTTGAGGATATAGACACATTCCATGCATTTCCTAATGTTATATCCTGAATATCATCAGTAGTGCTACAGCATGCAGAAACATTTCTAGAGCTGTTATTTGATCTAAATTCTGGTGCGCAGTCATTCTTAAAACTGGAATTCTTAAACCACTCTCGTGTCTTCTTAAATCAAGCATTTTTCTGAGCAAATTCTGACAGCCCCTGAAACAGATTGTCCCTATTTTGGTTTTGGCAGAAGTAGAGCTTCTGGTTTTGACCATGGATTAGATGGTTCTATTCCATTGCTGATACTCCTTTGACAGTCAAGACAAGATATGACATTTCCCCTCATTTTCAATCCTCCACATGTTGTATGCAACAAAGTGGCATCATTGTTTTAGCCCAGGCAGCGTGGCCTTGATAGGTGAGGTTTCATGAGTTAGATTATTCAGGTAACTTCATCTTTATTATAAACAATGATGGAGTTACCCGGTCTTTAGGGACTGAAGAATTCTCTCTCTTCCAATTTGCTTTTCTACTTTATTTCTATATGTGCATGTGACGCTGTATTTTAATTATTTTGCAATTTAAATATCCAGAAGGAAGAGGTCTGCCACATATCTGAAATAAACTAGATCTACTTCCTGCTAGACTTTCCTCCTTTAATACTATTTCAGACAAGTCCAGTGACGGCAATTTTAGTCAAACACAGAGCTTCCTCATACAGCTGGGTTTTCTGGTTTAGGGTTTGTTTCTTTTCCTTTTGCAAAATTTCACCTACATTCTCCATATCTGATGTGTATGCTTTCTCCAACTGCATTTTGAGTTTCCCTGATGACAGTGCAGCAGACACCAGTGGTACTATATAGATTTATGTAAAGCTTTACTGAATGATAGGAGCAAAGAGTATTCCCTAAAATTAGACTGACTGTTTCCATAGAAACAACACAGCACAAACAGAATTGTAATAACTTGACTTTACAAAGTCAAAAGAAAGGGCAATTTTATGTTTTGTTGTCAAAAAGACAGAAGCTAGCAGTTTACTATTTATGGGATTTCGCCTTCAGGCATAAATCTAAACCTTATTCTGTTCAGATAAAATGAGCTGCTGGTTTTGGGGAGGCTCTCATTGATATAAAAGGTAGAGGGTACCACTGTTAATGCATAGTTTGCTTTCCCAAATAATACAGATGAGAGTTAGAATATAGAAACATGGCAGTTAGGCTAATGTTAAAACAGATTTTAATGTTCATTTTCAGAGGGGAAAATAAATTAAAAGAAAAAGAAAATGGGAGAAAGGGAAATCCTGATTTCAAAATTACCAGCAGTAGAAGATCACCATCAACCCACATATTATTACACTGATACATTATTTTCTCTAATAAAGGACAAAAAAAAAACCACAAAATGAGTGTTAGAAGAAAGTTCAGGAGTGATTTGCTAAATTAAAATACTTGATTTTGTGAAGCCACTCTAGTCGTCTGCCCCAATTAGATGAACACTCCCTATTGAGGTTCACATCGAATTACTGCCCAGGATTTGACATGGTGCTCCAGGATCAAGGAAACTACTGATGATCATGAAGGATAACCTCTATACCTACTGGAAAAGCCCTCTATCTCTACAGCTAATGATCTGATCAGTCCCTCTCATCTCTGCAGCCCTCTAAGGGCTTCAGTCCGGAACAGATGATTTCAAATTGTCTGATTGCTCACTTTTGTGTCACAAGCAAGCTTTAACAGTTATTTTCTATTAACTTTCTGTTAACTCCCAACAAGGCAGCTCCTTGACAGGGACTGCTACTTGAAAGTTATCCAGATTTTATTCCCCTTTCTAAGTAACAGGTGGATTTTACATCATTCTAATTTCATAGTCAGTTATATCAACTGTTTTGCCTGCACCAGCTTCTAACCCAGTGAGAAAAGACAGATCCTTCCACAGGAACTCTATTTTCTGGTTGTTAAACTAAAAAAATATTTCTTCTTTTACTATAACCTTCTTTTAATACTTTGTTATTGAATCCTATATCAGCTATTCAAAAACCATACAATGGATCAATGACATTGTTCCTCTACCTTCAGCCACCACACAAATATACAGCTTTAGCTTTTTCACTTTTAAACAATTCTTCCAATGTTCTGAATGAGCTAAACAGATAGTCAGCTCCACAGCTCCTCAGGCAGCCCTCTTAAAATGTTTTATGTGAGTTACTGAATTCTAGCTCATTCTACAATACAAATTCTGGCACTTTTAGTAGCTAGATTGATGAAATATAATCTTTTCTTTTTCTTTAGCCCCAAATGGGGGCGGGGAGGGGGGGGATCAACACACCTTCATTTAGAAGAGCATAGCTGGAATCCTTTTTGTTCCCCATATACTTAGATTCGATATCATCCTTTGCTCTTTGGATATATATTTCTTCTCATGCCATTTAGCATATCTAATAAATTTTACACATTTCTGAGACTGATTTAAATCTTCATTTCCTGATGTCATCTTCTTTCCATTTACCTTTTTTATTATTTTTATAGCTGCCTTTGCTCTTTCTGTGAGTGAAATTGCTCAGTTGCAAGCTAGTGGGTTATGGAATGTCTAATAAAATATTCTGATTTCACAATTAACTTTCACATCTGGTTAACTTCATTTCCCACAAATTCACTTCTGTCCCTATTAAAATACTATCTTTGCATGTCCTTCTGTGATGTGTATACGTGCACTATAACTCATTTGGATTCCTGTGCACAAAAAAGAATAAACTCAATTATCTGAGTAAAAGCTTCTTTACAGCTCTTCATTTTCTGTCAAAAATGAGGTTAAATATTTTTTGCTATGTCTGAGACACTCCACAGCACATATTTCAAGGATTCTACAATTTCAGGAGCGTAAGAATGCTATCACCCATCCCTCAGTTGACTTTCCCCAGACAACAGCATGTATTTTCATTCTTCAGCATGTATTAGAAAGGTTCTTGATAAGCTTGTTATTCTAATTTTAAATGTGATTTGATAACCCTGTAACAATATCAGATTATACGTCATCAATTTGGACATAAATTCATAGGTATTCATGATCCAATAACTTGGATAAAGTTGATTTGACATTTATTCAAGTGACACTCTTTTTCCCCTTGCCCCACCTAAAGTCTCTTCTAACTTTAACAACCACTTAATATTTCATGCATGCCATCTGCACCAGATATCAGTAATACCAAAAGTAAAACTTACACTTATAAATAATGAATGTTAATAGTTTTCAGCATCAACATATAGGCAAAAAAACAAAAATCCCCCAACATTTCTCTTGGTGGCATTTCTCAATTTCAATTTCTGAAAAACACCTCTTTTGCATACTTAGAACTGAGCTAATACTCAAGTCATGGAAGAAAAAAAAACAACAAAAACCTGGACCCATTGACAGAATGCAGTCTGGAACTTGCACTCCAGCAAGAATAACCACTGTTAGTTTGACTTGTTCAAGAAAGGAGAAGTGGTGTGGGATAACAGGCATTTTATCACTTCAAGTAATGGGCTGTACCTAGTCCAAAGGGCTATGAATAATACTTGTGAGGGTACATCTCCTTTATCTCTAGGATCTGACACCACTGTAGAAACAGACTTGGGAAGCACCAAGATGGAGAACTCCTAATGGATTTGCTGTCAACCCAACTGTATTTGGATTTGCCACTGAAGAAGTGAAAAACCTTCCTGATTGGATAGCTACTAAATATTTTACTTTAAAATTATAAAGGAGCCCAAAATGAAAAACATTTTCTCTTTCTTTATTCATATTTATTTTATTTTCATTTCATATTCATATTTTATCATATTTATTATTATGCTTTATTCTAGCAAAGCAAAGTGGCATGAACTTGATTATAGTATTGGAAGGATACTAACGAAAGACAAACTATAAAAAGAATAAAGCACAGTCCCTGAAAATTCCATTGACTCCACCTTTCCCAGACAGTATGATTATAAAATTTGCTCATGATTTCTTAACAACTTATAAGCTACATAACAGGAAAGTCTTTTCTCTACAACATTTTTATTTTATCACAATTCATATTACTTAGCCATAGCAGATACACAGAACACTACACAAGACTGGCTGGCCTTTAGGGAGTCCATCTATTTTTTATTAGCTTTGTAAGTCCAACCTATTATACCAGAGTATATCTGTTGAGGAAGTATAGAAAACTGAGCAACAAATTGATTCTTATTGAATCTCCTTATTGAATCTCAAAAGTAGTTCAGCTCAAATTACTTAAGAATACTCTTAGTGGTTCTTTGAAAATTCTCTACTGTGACAACATTGAGGAACAGACTGCATTCTTGAAAAAAATACTCTGAATGAGTCACAAACAAGACAACAAATATTTCTCTTTTTGGATGTACATGCATGCATGCATACAGACAGACACACACAAGTGCTCCTCCCACCATCTTCTCATGCAATGCAGAGTCTTCCTCTGACCTAAGCAGGAAACACAAGCTTTGTCTTTTCCTTGTCTTCACACTGAATTTCATCATTTGTACACCTTCTCTATCTAGACTAAAATCATCTTGCACGATGCATTGCCATGCTACATGGGGCATGTTTCCCAGGGTGCATTTTGAACTAAGACAGTATTATAACAAAGAGTACACATTGTAAGATGAAAAGGAGCAAGTTTTGTAAGAGCCACCATATTATGTTAACCAGGTTTTGTATTTTTTGAGGCATAAACATTCAATGTTCCATCACACTAAATACAGTCTGATTGATCCAACGGACTTTCTCACAGAAGAATTATTCAGATACATAATGTTTTAATACTGAGTGCTGATAGTAAGCACAGCATGGGGAAAAACAACATTAGAGAGACCATCTGAATAAGGGGAGCTGTACTGGTGAACAGATATGCAATTCAAAATGCTTTTGTACAACTAAAAATATTTCAACTGTGGCGCAAGAAGATTAATGGGATTTCTATATGTATGAGCCTGTGATGCTTTATATGCCTTCTGTATTAATCAGACTGTTCCCGCAGAAGTCAGAATACTTCACGTAGAAAGGTCAATTGTATTGAATCCTAGGCAGGTAGACTGGCATAAATCTGTTGAATTAATCTGAAATATTGCAGCTGTTTAAGATTGCTCTGTAAGTTGTTTCAACTTGTTTGGGTTTTTTTGTTTATTTTAAAAAAGCAAAATTCTTAGTCTGCTTCATGATTTGTTTATTCTTTACTAGAGAGATTAGTTACTCTGTAAATTGATACAAAAACATATTGACAGCTGGTGGTGCTGATACAACTATTTGTACAGTAGCTACTCCGTATAAGGTTCCATCTGCTGTGACATCTCCGCTTTACATTTATGTCATTAAACTTCACAGCTTTATAAACACAAACCGTACATTTAATTCCTTTATGTATTTCCCTGTAGAATATGTAAATATACCAATAAACTAATATCTTTTGAATGAGCACTTCTGAGACATACTTTTTGATAGGATTGCATTTTTACTTTCTCACTGTAACTGGCTCAGTATTTTATGTTTTTTCAATGCTATTCTCATTGGCAAGGATTATACTTTGTGGCACGGATCAGGAAAGCAACCAAAAAAAGAAAAAAAAAACAACTTGTGAAACTGAACCCATGAAAAGTTATAATTTAACACAGATCTACTAACATAAGAGTGGGAATACTGAAATGGAGACCAGATGCCCGTTCTTCTTACACTGCAATGTGTAGCAGCAAGGAATACAGCTTTAAAGGTGGTTAACTGAGGTGGCCTTCAGAAAAAGCCACAGTTCAAGATGCAAGATTAGAGTTCATTTTCCAGATCTTTCACAAGATGCGGGTTTTTGCCTTGGACATAGTTTATTCGTGTGTATGTTAAGAAAGAATCTAATGTCATAAAAAATTTGCAATACTGGCTATAATAGGGCTTTATACGTCTTCCTCTCAGTATCTGGTGTTTGTAACTTTTCTAAGCAACAGACAACATTGCCATGGGGTTGGGGGGGGGGAGTCAAACACACTTCCATGACCAATCTGCATGCTCCTTCAAGACTAATAATATCAGAAAACATTTTCTAAGCTCACAAAACAGAAACAGCATAAGAAATATGACAAAAACATATAAACAAAACCACATACCTGTGAATATCATAGAAAAAAATATTCTAATGAACCCATAACGTTTTCACTCCTGTTAGTATACATAATTTTTCATAAGTAAAAGTACATTTCAGAGAAAAAAATAAAAGGGAGATATGAAGCTACATAAATACAACTAAAAAAATAGAATTACTATTATCTGTAACAAATTATTAATTAACTTTGAATTCAGGATTTAGTCCATGGAATCTCAGATTTTCTAGCTTTTTTCACTGTGTCCTTGTAAACCTGCTTGCACAGCCTGTTATGCTCTGTGTGCAGCACAGAGCTCCCAACCACCCCTTCCACTTCAGGGCACCAGCATAGTGGGATTGGGCAGCACTGGAATTAGAAATGACGCAAGGATGCTCTTTTACAAATGTAGATGTGACTTTGCCATTCCATTTTGTGGTCTGCAGGGAACCACAGGAACCGAATGTGGCAGAACATTGCAGAAGTGTAGTTCTTCACAGTATTTTAAAGGAATAGAAGTGGATAATGCTGATGCTTTACAACTGCAGGCATGTTTCTCCACAAACAAGCTGTATACAGCAAGTAGTTAAATCTACTTAAGCTTCATTTCAGAGTGGGGAGAAAAGTAGGAAACACATAGTTACAGAGAAATTTACGTTCAACACTGAACTTGCCATTAATATACCTAATTACAGCAGGTTTCTCCTAAGAGTTCAGGTTCACCACATCTTGCAAAACATCAGCCCTTCCACCTACACATTCTGACAATGTAATAAAATGAAAGGATAGGTGAGAGGCTAAAATGAGTAGGAAGGTTTCTTCTCCAGTTGTCCTTATTAAAATTTCCTGCAAAACCAGACACCTTCTTGACAAAAATTTGATATTTGTTTTCCATTTATTCCAAAATAAAAAGCTCCTCCACAGGTCTCAGACTTCAGAACTCATCCGTGACGCAGAAAATGCTCTTGAGTTCTGAGTACCAAGTGAAAACCGCAAATATTAGAGCAATATAGAGAATATTTAGGGACAGGGAAGAGGGGAAAATCAGTAAGAACTCCATGGTAGAATTGAAATATCCTCTTCAGAAAAGTTTTGCTAAAACACACCCATTGCCACGTAAAGGTTTATTTCTATGAGCTTCTATTTACTTGGGGGAAAACATGCTGAAAAATTCACAAAGCCATTGCCTGTCTTAGAACAGTAATCCAGAAAGTCCAGGGCTTATCTTTAACTAGGATTGTATACTACAGTAAAATAGAGTTAAATGACAAAATATGAGCTAGGGTGCCAATATATTGTGTCTATTAGAAGTTGGCTATTAAATGCAAGAACCTCTGCCTCGTTATGCAAGGACAGTTCCTGTTCTGGAGAGAGGTGCCTACAAAAAGACAGACATATTTTATGCTCTCATTGTGGGAGCTTTCTTGATTTGGGGGTTTGTCATTTTTTGGTGTTGTTGGGACGGGGGTTGGGAGATTTTTGTTGGTTTGTTTTGTTGGGTTTTTTTTAGGAGGTCAGGGGTGGGAGTGCTATTTAGTTGCTTGGGTTTTTTTAAACATTGAAGTAATTCCAGCTGGAAACCTAATCATCCTTGTGTATTAAAACCAGAGATATCAAAAGACAGGCTGGTGATATTATCAGTCTAACTTGAAAGTTACAGTGACAAGGGTGAATGAAATCGAAAACAAAACACATAAAAAAACCCAACTTTTCCTCTCTTCTCTGGATTTTATGCAGGCATAAGGAGTTGCCACTTATATTGCTTTCAGAGGCAAATTTAAATCCTATAGCTAATGAGATTATGCTAAATTTGCAGTCTTATGTCTGTGGTTGCCAGGAGGTAATTAAGGAGTTAATTAATTAATTAATTAATTTCAGGAAGGTGGAAAGTAGAAACTGCTATATTCCATAATTTAAATACTCACAAATAGTGAGGAACGTAGCACTCGGTGTTAAAATAGTTACACATCAATATTCCTGATCTGCAAAAACCCTTTAACAACACCCATGTACAGTGAAGAACAACTAAGGCAAGCTGGTAAAGTTAATATCTCCACCTTCCTTACATCGAAGAGAAACTGAATAATTTACCAGCTGGTTGTGCTGTTGTTTACAATTCAGGCAATGCAATTTGACAAGAAAATTAATTACGCTAGCACCACAGGCTCATTGCCAGTGTTCATCTGCTGTGCACATTTCCCTTTATACTTTATAAGTTGCATGTCAGCCTTGCACAGACAAAATGAAAAATGGATTGGGAAGAAAAAAAACATCTTATGGCCTTGCTGCAGGTAAGAATGCAGAGCAATCAGTCAGTACCAGTTTTCTTCCCTTCACCTCTTACCAACATTTCTTCTACCTGTAAGGCATAGCCATCCTTCCCTGGAAATGCCCAAGCACCCTCAGATCAGACTAAACTCAGTCAGGATCTCACACCCTCAGGCTCTCATTCCTCTATGCTGTCTTCCACCCCAAAACACTTTTGTTGACTGGGCCTGCTTGCACCACTGTTGTGACTTGCTAAACAACTTTCAGAAAAGCCACTAACTGTCTAGCAGGGCTTGACCAGAGACTGCAATTGAATTAATTCCAATCCCTGGCACAAGCCTCAGTGAGCCTGAAAGGAATACAGCAAGAGTCAAGATGTCGGCACAGTATTTCTGCATGTTTAGGCTTAAAGCCACCCTGTAGACCTCAGCAAAACTATTCAACTATTTAAGTGTTTTCTTCAACTAGAATACAGGTCCCCAGTACTTTACAACCAGCATTAAGAAACAGGCAGATTAGCACAGTCTAAATCCTCTAGAGCTCCAAGCTGCTGAAAATGTTATGCATTTCATTGTTTTGTCATTTTTAATGCAAGGACGGAAGATCTTAAGTGCCAGTTTACTCATCCCAGAGCTGGAATTGCTTAATTTCCTCTTTTGCTGAGTGATTTTTGAGCACTATGTGATACTGACATTTCCCCCCGCCTCAGTTGTATCACAGAGCTTGTGAATCTACTGTTAAACAACACAATTCAAATACTTGTATTTTTACTTATTTGTATTTACAAATAAAGTAATTAAAACAATGTAATTAGAGGTCAAAGAAAGAATTTCTTCACTGGCCTCCTTGAGTTTGTCAGGCACTTGGTCCAGAAGAGGGCAGAGCACTACATACAGAAGCAGCAGGGCCCTCTAAGTTTCAAGGATTTGTTTATATGGGATATTTATAAACAATATTCATTTCAGAGCTTGCTGGAGGTACAAACTAAAATTAAATTCTTAAATTAACATTATAAGTTAACAGTAGCCTAGCTGTATCTCTCATTTTGGGTAGCATTGCCACACATTTCAATCAATGGCCCAGTTTGACTCTTTCTCCACAAGTCGAAAAAATTGAGGGAAGTGCTGGGAAGAGAAGCACCAAAAGTTGGCAGAGGCTTTCTTCAAAGCCTTTCCTCCCAAGGTAGACTTGTCCTTAATACTGCAGAACTGTCTCTGTAAAAGGAGAAAAGTCAGAAAAGACAACCTATATTTTAGGTTGGAAAAGGTATATTTAGGTAGGAAAAGACAACCCATACAAGAAAGTCATTGAGGTGCTGAAGCATGTCCAAAGAAGAGCCATGAAGCTGATGGAGGGTCTAGAGCACAAGTCCCATGAGGAGCAGCTGAGGGAACTGCAGCTGTTTAACCTGGAGAAAAGAAGGCTCCAGGGAGACCTTATTGCTATCTGAAAGGAGGTCGTACCAAGGTGGGTCCAGTCTCTTCTTCCGAGTAAAAAGTGATAGGAGAAGGGTTGCACCAAGGGAGGTTTAGATTGGATATTAGGAAAAATTTTTCACCAAAAAGGGTCACCAAGCATTGGAGCAGGCACCCCAGGAAAGTGGGGGAGTCACCATCCCTGTTGTGCTTAGGGACATGATTTAGTGGTGAACTTGGCAGTGCTTGGTTGGTCTTGATGATCTTAAAGTTCTTTTCCAATCTAAATTATTCTATGATTTTTTTTCCTCATGTATTCCATCCCTCATACATCTGCTAATGTAAAACCTGTGGTTTAGCTCTGCCCTCACACCTACACATGTGAGGCATCTTGCCTCATGGAGATCTGTGTGGAATTTATTACTTCCCTATAAAAATAAGAAGAGTTTAGTCAGGGCTTTTAATATATGCATTTAGAAATACATTTGAGTATTATTCAATTCTTATTGTACAACTCTTAAATTTGCATTATTCTAACAAATCTTTTGAGGAGGTTTAATTTCATTACAATTATTTTATGTAAATTTGGCTAGTCACTTCTCAATGTACATTCATAAACCAAGGCTTAAACTGTTAATTCCTTATCACTAAGACTTTAAACAAAATAATCTGCAGACTAGCAATTTCACATTTACTGCATTAACAAACAGGTGAAAAAACCAGCAGTTAAAAACAATAACCCATGCACACAAAAGCTCTATGATATTTCATTCCCTGATACTTCACAATTAGCCAAAGATAAAGCATAAGCGCAGCATGTTAAATAACATTAAAAACTTCTTGCAACTTCAGATTCCATTAAAAAACTAAGAAAGAAAAGAGTCTAAATTTTCCAAATGGAAAACCATAAAATCACCAGAGGAGCAAAAGTTATAATTTCAAGCTTTTGAAATGATGCAACAGAGAAGCAATTCTCTAGAATTGTCAGCTTGTAAAGCTTCAATTTACTTGTTGCTAGTTCTACTGCAGTAACTAACAGCACTTCTAATGACCTCAGTGAGTAAGGGTTCAGAGCTGAACTGCAGTTATAGTCAGAAGATAATGCCTAATGCTAAAGCACATTAAATTACATTATCAAGTTTATGTTTATTGCCTCTTGATGAATTTCATATCACATTTGTTCTGTGTACAACTCAAGATTCTTTTCACAGCCAGCTATGGGAGAAGTAAAGGACAAGAGTTCAAGAATGGTGCCACTTTTGAAAATACAATAATTCAAATTAAAAAAATACTATATATATTTTGCAATCAGTTCTTGCAGACTGTCATGTGTCAAAGAAAAACCTCAGCAAACCTGCCTTAGCAGGACATCTGCTGCATGAACAGCGTACACTCAGTAGGTATCCCAACCAGGACAGCAGTATTGTCTGCATGTCAATGTAGCCATTAAAAGTTAATATAAAGCTTTTCTGCTGCATTCTGTGTTATCTATATGGATAAGCACTCAGCTCTGAGGAAAGCAAAGTGCCTCCCCAGAACGCCATGGCCAAGATGTGACTTCTGACATTTTTAGTGAGAAAAGGTTAACAGGAACATTCACTTATCAGGTAGCAAAATCCATTTAGAAATGTTCCATCTGGCTTATGGTTAAATAGCCCACAATATGCTAATATTGTATGACCAATATGCTATGTTGTCTCATCTTTTGCCACTAGTCTTGAGCCCAAATTCTCCAGAATATTATTGTATTTGGCAACAAAGCTGTTTCAGTGAATACTTGAATCTGTGTGTTTGGACTATACATTTTTACTACATCATTCACATCATATGATTGCTTCTTTAAAAGATTTTCTTTCCCCTTGGCCAAAAAAAAAAATAAATTTCTATTTCCACAGTGTACTGGTATAGTATATTATATTTTGTGTAATGTATAACAACAGTACTATAACTTCATTTTCATGAACACTGTAGCAAAGTTTAACTTTTTAAAATTTACTAAGGGAGAAAGGTAACTGGAACTACAAACATGGACAGTGAGGAATATCCAAGTAGTTGGGGAATATTGGCTACAAACCTGTGCTCAAATCCTTTTGAGTGCCCTAAGTGACTTAGAAGTGTAGAGATTTACACAGATTTTTTTTTCGTTTAACTCTTTTCCAGCCTTAATAATTTAATGAACACACAGTGTACTCAAAAGTATCATTGTTGGGCAGCTACTAGGATCTCAGAGTCCAAGCAATAAAGTCAAGCAACAGAGAGTCGCGACTCTTAATTCTATTATCATGGAAGAGGAAAAACAATTTTCCTTAGTGTAAAAAAATGCACAGTATTTTCCCACATTTATGAAAGGAAAGGTAGCCAGAAAAATATGCTAGTAATTCTTTATTGCATATTAAACTATAGTTTTTCACTAATAAAGAAAGCCTACATCATTTCTGTGCTGGCCTTCACCTCAGAGCAGGTGTTCTGGAAATTTGAACTGTAAACTTTTCTCGAAGATTTTCAAATAAATGAGAAGAAGATCCAGTCAGTCATTCATAGGCAGGAGAGAAGTCAGTCCTATCATCCTCCTCCTCCTTCTCCATATGGATGTCCCCACACATGCAATGTGAGGAAGCGAGCCCTAAGCAGCTCATTGCGCTGACCTTGCCCTGGTCCTGGCTATGAATGTGTGAGTAAGACCCCAGGAGAGGCAACACAGGCAGCTGCAGAACAGAAACTGCATGAAGAGGGTTCAAATTAGGACATAAATACAGGTTGAGCACATTAGTGTTACTTGAACAGCTTCTGCTTAACTGTCTTTCTAAGTCCTCTTTGACAGGCCTGGGGCTACAAGTCTGTCTCCCTGCACTGTGTTTCTACTTATTCTGCCTATTCCAGATGGGCTGTTGAGGTCTGAGAGGGGAAACAGAAGGAATAAAATACTAAGTCACATCTATTCTGGGTACAACACAGGAAGCCAAACTGCAGCCAATCTTCAATGGAAAAATGGTAAAAATTGTACTATCCTGTCCCCATACTGGGGAAATCTAAACTGTTCCTTTGAAGTCTATGTTAAAGTCAAACCAATCAAATAAAAAAAAAATTCTGTTCTTTTAGAACAACTGTCTCCAATGTGAACTTCACTTTTGCCCCAACAGCCCTCCTACCCCTGCAGGCAAGAGAGGGCATGGAAGCTCTATCTTGCAGGATGCACTTCCCACTTCCTTCTTGCCCACCTCTAACACTGTGCAGGAGCATTTGGCTGCTCCCACTTGAAGCCATACTTAGCAATTGAAGCCCATCCGCAAAACCAAATGTATACGAATCGTATGAAGTCAAAACCTGCATATGACAGATAAAAAAAGGCAGAATACCTTACTACAATGTTTTCTAGGGCACAGACTACATAGATACATTTCTAACATCATGTTTGGGACTATTTTGCAGAAGACAGTATCTCATTTTCCACAAAAACTTCTGAAGTTATTAACCTCTCATGAATTCCTCTTTATTAGCACAGTTAACAGAAGAGCTTAACAAAACATGAAAAATGGAAACAACTGAAGGGTTGGGTTTTTTTTTTTAGTGTTGCTGTACATATAAATTAGTTTGCTGTGACTTCAGACGTTCTAGGTCTGGCCCCTGTGATAAAACAAGAAAAAGTAATAGAGTGTATTTTCTGGTTCCACCAGGGAGACTCTGAAATGGACTTTCACTGCAGTTATTTGCACAAGCACCCTTGAGTGCTTCATCGAATTAGAAACAAAAGCCAAACAACCCAACAAGACTTCCGGGGCAACCTAGTATTTGTAGTCAATCTCTAGATGTGCACACACACACAGAGGCACTTCACAACTCCTCAGCCTGGTAACCAAATACTATTGTTATACAATAAATTTGACTCATGGACACAGGGGTTTTGTTTTGATGTGTTTGTTTTGATGGTTTTGTTGCTGCTGCTGCTACTAGCCAAATCTTATTAGCAAAGAAAAGCTAAAGCTGCTTTTCTTCCATTTCAGTAACCAATGATAATGGTGGCATCCCTGTTTTGAGCACGTCATTTTTAAGCTGCATGTATGTGCATAGACTTTCATGACCACTATCAAGCTTGTCAAATTTACTATTCTAAACATCTCCATCTTTCTCAGTTCAATTATTTATGCAGCCAATATTAAGTAAAGTATGCTTTACATATAGATGTTTCATATCAACTTATTGAAAAGTTCGCAGTTCTCGGTCACTCAATACTGGCTTAAGTTAACTTGCCTAATACCTGTCGTCAGAGGTTTCTTTTATGAGTAATCTAACCACACTGAACCTGTTATAGATGGAACAGTTTATTGAAGGGATGTGTGATTCTTCCCTCCCAACTGCATTTTGTTGACTGAATTGTGAATCCTCATTGTAGGCTGGATGAAATGAGGCTCTTCTTGCAAGAGACAAACAGTGTTCCTTCCCTGAGAGGTGAGTTAATGAAGTGTGGAAATAAAGGGACCTGTGCCAAAGCCTCCACTTCAAATGGAACCTGTTCTATGCTATTAGCTGATGTAAACCTCTCAGCCCACATTCAGCAGCAGGATACACTGCCAAGGAAAGGATTTTGATTAGTTAAGGTTTGTGAATAAAGTGTGGGTGGGTGGGTGATTTTTTTAATAGGTTCCAAAAACTTGGAAATATGGCTATTTTTTTTTCCAGTGGTGAAGAAACTGGAACTGGCATGTGGAAAACACATCGCATTTACTAATTGAAGACGGCATTTTAGAGAAATTTTGCACTATTATGCTATTTAGTGGATACACCATGTGTGTACCAATGTTAATTCTTTGTGAAGATAATGATTTAAGAGTACAGTATAGCAGCATCCCACACTTCTATTTAAAACAATGAAAAGTCAGTGGAATTAATTTTCAAATGCTATAAATAAAGGGAACTTCAATTATGTGACAGTACCCATGTTAGGTGTTTAGTAATGAGCAAAGTTAGTGCTGAACCAACAGTCATCTACTCATATATGCAATATTCTATCACTAAATTTGAAACTTTCATTTATATAGTGTTCCTCCTCTTATCCCCTATTTTCCCAGCAAACTCAGTCTAAAATACATACCAGTAATTTTAAGACAAGTAACTATATACTAATAAAGTAATAACTAAAATGCTACTTTGCTTTTTTTCAAAAAAATCTACCAATCGTGCCCCTAAAACTGTTTACTTATTTATACATTTCTTTGAGCCATTGCATGTTTCTTTTCACACTTTACTGCTGACATCTTTAAAAACTCTGCCTGATATTTCTAAGCAAAATCTCTGCTTCATCTTCAAGCTACTGCCTGGCTTCTTTGGGGGAATATTAACACAGACATTACTTTAAGCACAGATTGCAGAGGAACTATTCCAATGCTTTATGTACTTTTAGAACAGCTTTCTCTCATTTATATTGTCTACATGGCAAAAGCATAAAGAGCCATTTTTACCTCCCACTGTGGATTGGAGTGTACCTTGCTTATTACTGTATCTGTTTATTTACTCAGTGGATTTAATCCTGCCTTGTGTATCTCCAGTAGTACCCTGCATCCACATTACTACTTATATGGCACCTTGTCAACTGGCTATAGCTAAGTGTATTCTGTATCACACAGCAAAAGGAGACAAAAAAAGAAAAAGGGAACTCACTTGCACAGTTTTGCTCACATTTGGTTTTTAAAAAAAGTGTTAAGTATAGCCAAGGAAGTAATAAATGTATCTAATTAATTTTTGTTATCTTTTCTTTCTCCTCTTCAGTATTTGAAAGTAGATTGTGTATTTCATAAATACATGTCTTATTTAAATGTTGCCAATGACAGCAATATTTCTAATGATTAAAAGGAGGAAGAGTCAGGATGCATTTAATGAAAAATACCCTAGTGACCATCCACCCTTTGCTACTAAAGCTAGCCCATAGGATGCCTAAGGAAGAAATCCAATTTCTTGTAAACTGCGCTCCTCAAGTTTTGCACAGTGAAGTCAGCCTTGAGAAAGGAAGTAAAAGCAACAGAGAGTTGGAAGGAAGGAGCAGTTAAGTCTCTGTGCAGCCAGAGGCTGCAGAAATCAATGGCATTCACCCATGCTTCTTGCCTCAGTCTGAGCATTACCCCTACACTTACCTATAATTGATCAGCTGAAAGACAATTTACAGTAAGATATGAAACTAATAGATATTGGAAGTTGTGCCAACTTCAATGAGGAAAAAGTAACCAGGACAGGGGAAACACTGGGCTGTGAGAAGAAGGAAACATACAAGTACTAACTTGAATTATTACATAGTGAAAATAATGAGTAAGTTCTGAATGAAGGATAAGAATGAAATTACATCACGGTTTGATCTAAGGAAGAAATAGAAATAGAAACAGAAAACTTTTTTGTTTGTTTGCTTAAACATAGTTCAAGATTTTATTTTTTTTTAATGGAACATAAAAGCTGAAAACATTCAAAAAAATGGATGACACCTGACTTTCCATGACCTGGAAAGGATAGAACTATTTGTTCTCTTTCCAATACAAGAAGTAGGGTACACCAGAAAAGCTAGTAGGAACCTGCTTCAAAACAAACAAAAGGGCTGATTCTTCACTAAGCAGATTGTTGATATCTTTAAGAAAATAGAGAACACAACAAATGGAATAAATAATAAAAAAAAGCAAAACCTTTGAAAGGTGAATGTAAAACTATCAAGAACATCTAGAGATTTTAGAGAAACCACTCGCTAAATTCATAAAAATTAGTATCATGCTAAATGGTGCTTGAAGCACAGGAAAAATATTTAATGAAGGTAAAACAATAGCATAAAGGGTCTCCAATGTCTATGTGTTTATGTTCACAATGCAGGAAGAGCTGAAGAGACCTTATCACACCAGAGCATTTATTCTCAGGGAGACATCTAAGGATCTATTAAAATCTGAAGTGTCCACAGAAAGCTTTTACTTATTGAGATCAATTGAATGAATAAGAGGCAAAGCACCACCTCAACAATATACCAGATAGTATTCAGCCAAGAGTTTAAAAGAATTTGTTCATTAAACTGTCTAGGTACACTATAGAATCATAGAATGGTTTGGGTTGGAAGGGACCTTAAAGATCATGTAGTGCAATCCCCCTGCCACGGGCAGAGACACCTCTCCCTATTGCTTAAATTGGCCTCTATGTCAGATGAATGAATTGTGGCAAGATTTATCCAAGCTACTACAAACTTAGAAATGGGCTTTTAACTTGGGTAGACAGGTTGCAAGTTGTCCTGGTTTGAGCTAAATAGAACTAATTTTCCATTTAGTGATTTTACTTTTCAGCTCAGCCTCTTCTAAGTGTCTGAACTGTCTGAAATTGACAGCAAGTTTTTCCAGACAGTGTTCACTTCTACAAATAATGCTTGGATGTTATTTAAACATCACAAGGCCACTGTCTCACCATGGGTGCCGTATCTGCACCTACAGGGAGAAGTAGACAGGACAGATGATCCAAAACTGACCAACGAGGTATTCCATCCCACATACATCATACTCAGTATAAAGCTGAGGGATCACGAGAGCCTTGACCCTTCTCAGTATGAGCAGAACCCTGCTAGTTTATCTGCCTCCGATCCTGATTCGTGTGGTCCTGAATTCAGTTCCTGCATCCTGCTCCCACCTGCTGCTGGGTCAGGACTGGGACTTTTCTAGTGCCCTGCTCTACAGAGCCTCTGGTGAAGTAATCGTCATTAGGGGAGGTGGGGGGAGGATTGTGTATTGGTTTTATATATATATTTGCACATGTTTGTATTATTTCATTATTTTCCTATTTACATTATTATCCTGTAGTATTAGTACTATTGTTTTATTAAATCTGTTAGTTTTCTTTTCCAGCCCATAAAGTCTCTCTTTCTTATTTTCTTTTCTCTTCCCTTCTGGGAAGGGAAGAGGGGTTAATAGAGAGCATCTGTCCAGGATTTAGTGGCCGGCCCAGCCCTAAATCACAACAAAAATGAAATTTAAAAATTAATTTACTAGGCAAATTGACAAATAAGATACAATGGAAAGTGAGTCAATTTTTCTCCTTTTTCAATAAAAGTCAAATCTCAAATTTATTACGTTTTTGAAGCTGCAAATAAGGTAGTGTAGTCCAGCCATGAAGGGTCCTAGATTTTCTGAAAGAAAGCAATTTAGAAAAGTCCCTCAACAACAGTTAAGGAAAATAAATTATCACTGGATAAGAAGGAACATCTCCTGGCAGATTAATAATTTGCTAAAGGATAAAAGGCAAATTACAAGAATAAACAATTCTATTGATACAAAATTATTCAAGGTGATAAGGACCATAACAAACCCCAAAGCACTCCAGAAAGACCTGACAATGCTGAATGAGTAAAAGGCAGATAAAATTCAAAATTAATAAGTGAAAAAAGATGTGTATGGGGGAAATATAAGTACAAAATTATGTACCCAAAATTATCTATTCCTACTCAAAAAGTAATCTAGGATCTCCAATATTGCTTAAAAATAGCAGTTACTTTGATAAAAATACCATTTCCAATGGTCTAAATGTAAATAAGATGCTAGAAATTGTTAGAAAAAGAACAGAGAACAAAACATCATTATGATTTAAAATAAATCCTTTGGCTGCCTGGATTTTGAATCTTGAGTGCAATTTTAGTAACCTCACCTCATAACACACATGGAGAAAAGAGCAACAAAGGATGGCTAGAAGCACAAAATTACCTTCTAAAAGTAGAGCTTAAACAGAAAAGGACTCTTCAGAGTTGAAACCTGACAATTAAGATGGAGTATGCTTATTTCATGCATCTCTATCAATGTGGAGAAATTGAACAGAAAGTGCTCTGGTAGTGGGGTTGGACTGGATGATCTTTCGAGGTCCCTTCCAACTCCTAATATTCTGTGATTCTGTGACTATTGACTGTTTCTCAGAACACCATAATTACCCACATCATGTTATTTAGAGCTACTCTTAAAAGCATAGAAGAATAAATATTTTTACATACTTCATTGATTATTTTGTCATGGGACATTGGGGTGATCAGAAACATAAGCAAGTTCAAAATAGAATTAAACAATTTTATGGACAATAGCTCTGTTGATGGATGTTAACACAATCCATGCAGCCTCAATTTTGGTAGTGCTTTGACTGCGGATTTCCATAGGCTAGGGGAGTAGATCACTCTACAACTTGTCACATCTATTCCCTACTTCCATAGCTGACTTTGGTTCTGACACAATAAAATTGCTTCTGTAGTTCTCTTTAATGTTCTTGAAGTACTATTACATTCTGGAAAAATAATCCTTTCCTAGGTAAAGAGGGAAGATAATAGTATTAATGTTATTCAGTGGAGAAAGTGTTCCTTGCTTGCAGTGGAGCCTTACAGGCAGTGGCTATTAATTAGGTGACACCACAAACTTAGTGATACGCTATTCATTTTTTGGATTAAGTTAGCCCGTTGCATGCCCCAGCACACTAAGGGGAACTAGCAAATTTGCCAGGGAGGTAGGACTTACAACTTAGACTATACCAGTGGAAGCTGATGCCAATGCTTTATTAAACTAACTCACCCACTCTGAAGAACAACAGAGAATTGTAGTCATATCATTATTACTACCAAGTAAGTATGTGGCTGAAACAACATTCATATGCTAGGGAGCCTTTCCAGTCAAACCTGTGTCCTGCCAAACCCTTACTGACAAACTTCTGTCCACTGACTACTATCTATCATATGAAAAATAAATATTAATTCCTAATCAGCATTTCCTCTCTACCTGAATGCATGCAAATTTTCATATAATTTCTCTTTCCAGATTACAAAAGCCAGTGCAAAACCTTTCTAGCAGAACACTGTAGAAAACAGCAACTCCAAAGGATTCATTCGCCTCGACATGTACCAGAGCAGCGGCAGGCACAACAGGTACCCCAGCAGCCTTCCCTGATGCCTCTGCTACCACTCCTGTCCACCTAGCTACATATGGGCTCATCATGTCCACACTAGAAGTAAATGGCACAATTTGCATTTACTTCTTCCTCACCTAA
>NW_010209415.1:0-5751 GCF_000695765.1 Mesitornis unicolor | reverse complement strand
CAGGAATTCTTCCCTATCCCTCCTCTCCCAAGATCCAGAATGGCAGCTTTCCTGAGGAGTCATAACCAGCTTCCATTTGGTTCTGCACCCCAACCCCACCTCCCCTCCAGGTTTAATCAGGATCCTAATTTTTTAATGGGTATACTGGATTTTAAATGGGAGAAATTTAGATAGCCAGAGGTGATTCCAAAAGTCTGATCACTTCTTTCAGTTAAGTCAGTTACTTTAGTTGCACTGATATGTTTTAACAAATCTGAGTAAAGGTTCAAAAGTTCTGGTTCAAACGCTTCGTTTTAATGTATCTATTACTTCTCATTTCGACTCCAGTGAGAGCACTCTAAAGAAAGATATAGCCCCGCATCAGCCTGTTACTATGTTCATCGCCCTTTAGAGTGCAGTAGAAAAAAATAGTAGTGTCATATCTAGAAACTGAGTTGCTTGATTTATTTCTCCTTTCTATTTTCTCAGAGTTTTTTGGTTTATGTCCTCATCATTTTACATTTGTTCCTACTAATGATGTGCTCTTGAGCTATTTCCCATGACTTACTTCCTTTATTGTTTTCAATATTGAGCTATAGCAACTTAATTCCACCCACACTACACAATTTCTCCAAGGCCCCATCTATGTTGTAACCAAACCTACCAGTATATACTGGTTTTTAGCTCTAAGAAATTAATATTTTATAAACTTAAGAATGAACTGAAGAGTAAGGAAGATATTAAGACATTATGCAAGTCCTTCAGAGAAAAGGAAAATACCAGCTACCACTCTGGTTCATATCCATGAATGTGGAAGCACATAAACTTTCAATCACTTCTTTACACAGGTGATGAGCACCAGTCCCCTTCTCATCCCATGCCAGAGCGTCTAATGTACATTGTTTGTAAAGATCCTTGAAAGTCAATGCAAGCCAGAAATGCCTGCCTTCTCCTTATCATGGAATACAGGCATGGAAGAGATGCACAACCCAGTCATGCTGACTGCACCACCCCAGGGCCCTCTCATGCTCATGAAATTTACCACCACCGCAATGCCAGGGCAGCATAAAAAGGCTAGCACCAAGGAGAGCTCTTGGTAACCCTTTTAAAGCAACTTATTCCTAAGCAGCTATCATTGTGTCAATGCCAAGAAAACATTTAAAACAGGAAAGGAAGAAATAACATGCAAGGAGGTAATTCAGCATGTTCCACTACTGACCCCACCATTTCCACTCCAAACCACTTTTTCCCAGTCATTCACACCCAGAGAAGGGTTTGTGACCTACTTAAGTTTCTGAAGTATGCCTCTGAAGATACAGACAGTTCTCACAATATTACTCTATAAATCCAAGTATCTCAAACACCTGGTAGTATCCTGGGTCTGGATCACAACGGTACTTTGTAACAGACCTTGCCAAGGATGCAGACATGTGACCAAACACTGCATGTCAAAGATGTGCTGCTAGGGTCCATACCAAACAAACTGGTTTTCTGGGGAACTGCCCTGTCAGACAAGTATTGAGAAAGAGCTTTGCAGTGGCTGAACTGCCCAGACACACGCAGCTCGCCCCACACTGCTTCCAGGTGAGCAGCAGTCATGCCACCTGGGTCTCTGACTAGGGTGGCATCTGACAAACCAGCCTTGAAATGTAGAAAGCACAGAGGGGAAGCAGAAAAGAGCACAGAGAACAAGTGACTTAAGGTTCCCTGAACTGCTCAGGATCCAAGTAACAAAGGATGGATCCTCAGCCCTGTGCTAACAGCCTATCTCCTGGATTTTCCTATTTCTGTTTCTTTCCCCAAAACTCTTAACCTGTTTCTTCACAAGTCCTTTCAATAGTTCTCTCCACTGACATATTCTGGATATATTCCAATGTAAATGTATGACACATTTTGGATATATTTCAATGTAAATGAGAACAGACTTTTCACTTTACTCCCAGTTTGGTGGTGGTTTTTTGTTGTTTGGTTTGTTTTTCAAATTATTGGGCACTATGTTAGTCACCTTGCAGTGATTCTAGAGTCATTTATAGACCAGAGAAAAGCCTACTAAGAATAAACATCATGTAAACCAAATTACACCTGAAATGCGACACACTGTTGCCAACACACTATGGATGCTCTGCAGAACATAGTGTAGAACATCAAAATAGCTAGAAGCTGGGGAACTGACTCTGTACATCTAATACACAGATTGCTGTGGTTGCTCCATTTATTTGTGTGGTTTTTAAAAACAAGAATGAAACAGACTTGATGCCACTTAGATGTAGTTTTATAACTAGTACTAGTGAACTATTTACAAGGTGTGCACAGGTACTGCATTTTAACTTCAGAGAAAGGTACCTTTAAAAAAACCTCAGAAACATCTTTGTTGGGTCAAGCTGCTGTAGTTTACAGCAAGTGCAGAATCACATAAAGTGAATTGAAACTTTCAACAGAAGTTTTTCCTCTGAGTTCAATCCAAACTAATAAATTTACTGCAGCTCTGATTTCTCTGTTCACTTTGGCTCTTAACTAAATGACAAGTCTTTGTCCATGTGCCATGGATAAGTATAGCAAAGTGTCAGGGAAATGACAGAAGCATCCTAAGTTCTGCCAGACAAATCACAATAGACGAGACATTAATTTTTCTTTGGTTATTTGACAGTGCCATCTGTAACTCCCGCCAATTTTCATGAGTTACTCAAGGCAACTACTTTCCTCTTGTTGAAAGGAAAAGATGAGTGTGAAAGAACTAGCCATCATAAAGTTAACACTTAGGGCATTCATTTTTGTGCAACTTTTAAAACACTCCAACCTGCAACATGGAAGAGAGACAAAATGACAAACTTAACATACATGAAGGAGTCAACAGACTGACAAGCATAAATGCAAATCCAGAAATATATTTGTGCTCAATTTTTATGATTTAGAGAAAGACATCCAGAGGAGACTGGATACTTCCTAAAAATAAAACTGAAGAACCACAGTTTAAATTTGAGAGTACGTTTAGGTTTAAGCATGAATGTTTGAGCCACGTTTTTTTCCTGCAAGCTTTTTTCAGATTAGTCAAAGAAAAAAAGCATAAATCTTTGTCATGCAAGCTATGATGGATAGTATCATTTTGTATTATCTTTTTCTCCACAACAGAGAAAAAATTATAGGAATATCACTCTGCTGCAGAAATTCATCACAAAAACTCAGATGGAAAAGGTGGGCTTTCTTAACAGCTTTATGAGTTAAAAATTGTACTTAACTAAAAGAGATTTTTTTAAAAGAAGTCTCACTCAAACTGCTAGAATAAGTTCTTAGGTGACCCTACAGAACATGCTGTAGTCCTTCTTGAGCTGGGAATAGCAGACAAAATACTGCAGGAAATCTAACATGTCGCTTTCTGCCCTAAGGTGCAATCTGCCTTAAGATGCAATCACTCTTGTCAGAAATGTTATTGTATCATACCGTAAAATTTGTGAATATTAAAATACCAGAGCAGAGATTTGATATTAAAGACATTGCTTATGAAATTACTTGCTGCACATTGACAAAATCTGGAAGCCCTCTGGGTTTGTTCCATTAAAATTATACATTTGATTCTGACAGGAGTAAATGTAAAGAAATTGTGTACAGACTAATTTCCAAATAATAACAGAAACACGAGTCATGCTCAAAAAAATAATCCAAGTACTATACCCTTTGAAGATTATATTGGATGTGCTGATAAGTTAAGTGGGAGTAGGTGAAATTTCCCATATGAAAATATAAATACAGATATTACAGAAGTCAGCAAATTCTGCACAGTCAGCTCTCTAGTGCATAAATATTTCAATTTAAATCAAATCATAGCATCTTGTTTCTTTGAAGCAGTAACAAGAACTATGTAAATTCTCCTGAAGCCATTAAACACAGAGAGATATCAAGATGCACCTGTAAGTGCAGTTAAACTAGAAGTCAATATGTAAATTAAATCAACTAAATTAGGAAAAAATTTAGAACTTGTAATATGGAGGAGCAAGTGGTTCTTAATGATGACTCAACAGCTGCTACGGGCTAAACATATAACTTCCTTTTTGATGCAGTTCTTAACAAAAACAGGGACAGCATAGCAAGCGCTACGGGCTAAACTTCCTTTTTGATGCAGTTCTTAACAAAAACAGCATAGCATAGCAAGCAGAGCAGAAGCTCAGTGGGTCACCTACCTCTGAACTGCATTCTTAGAGTGAAAGACTGGAACAAAAAGATTGAGAGAAGCATCGTAAAATATGGGTCCTCCTCCTCGAGCCACACAAGCCAGCTCCCAAATCAGGAGCCTGCATCTGCTTCTAGAGAAGAAGCAGGAAACATTCTCTTATTGTCCTCTCATCACACTATCACTTCGAAGAAGAGGGTTACGTGTTTGAATTAATCTCTTCAAGCTTGCTTGTCCGATTCTTTAAAATACCACCTCCATTTAGTGTCAGAGTGCTCTTTATGCGCTTAAGGACCTTTCTGACAAAGGGCCAAGATGACTACATCTAGTCAAAGAAGTAAAAAATATGAGATGCCTGACTGCCATGATGAGTTCTGCATCCAGATTCCTTCCCATCCTGCCAGGATGGCCCAAGACCATGGCTTTGGCCTGTTGGTAAGAGAATTTTTTCCCCAGTCCTCTTTATGTGCTCTTCTAATAGTACTTCCTTTTGAATATATGAAAACATTTATAGACCAATAAAGCATGAAAAGTTGGGCTAATTTTTTTTGACCGAGTATCTTTTTGGTGCAGCTAATCCCATTTCTTTACTGCACACTAAAATCCAATTCTCATACGATAAAGCAACAAGATGTCTTAGTTTTACCATAATGCATTGCTAGAGTAATTTGTATTGGTTATTCCTTCCATTATGTTAGGGATCACACATCCATAACACTGTCGCTATGTCCTCAATCCACATCTCTCCAAATCTGATAAAAATTGCTGTGGGTTTTTTTACTGGATGAAGCTTGTATTAGTGACATTTTGATCCATCACTAGGGGCTCTGCTGAAGAAGTTCCTTGCTAAAAAGCATGAGCAATCTTCAGTCTACGTGACCTCCGCTCCACTTGCTTGTTGAGAATCGTCCTGCATACCTAGCAAGTGTGTGATCAGAACTGAATACACAAGTGTGACAAATATCATCTGAGATGCTGCCCCAGAATAAACAACAAACTGGAAGAAATACATTTAGATAACTGCGGAATATAATTAGCTTGTTTAATGATAAGTGTAGGCTGCATCAAAATAAAGAAACTGGTTTTTTATCTAGACAGAGTTTAAAGGACAGGTATTCTTAGAGCAGCTGACTGGGAACATTTCAGCTGAGATGTACTCTGAACACAGACAGGTCTATCATTTACAATAATGAAAAGTCATAAATGTCTCTATTAAAGAATTATTTCCTGCATAAAGAGGAATAAGGGACTGAGAGGTCTCACAGGTGAACACAGAAGGATTAGGTAAGCTATTTTTTATAAAATACTTCCAGACCAAATGCTAAACAAGAAGTCAGGTCTGAAAAGCCTAACTGACATTGATGCAGATGCTAGCTTGAGGCCATGCTTTGGATAAGCATAGTATCACTCTTTGTATGGAACACAACAGATTCAACTACCACAGGAACAAAATCTAATTAAAAAAAATAAAGGCTGTTGAGCTCTTCTAAAGCTGTAAAGTCATGTAACTTTGTGCCAAAACCTTCCCCAGCCCCACTCCCCTCCCCAAACCCAAACCAAAACAGAACTATTCTGTCTTTATCCTTGGTGCCATCTCAAGGCATATC
>NW_010209414.1:1926-3918 GCF_000695765.1 Mesitornis unicolor | reverse complement strand
GTGCACTGGGATGGACTGAGTGGGTGGATGAGGGGCACCGGGAGGCACTAGGAGGAACTGGGAGGCACTGGGGGGTTCTTGGCAGGTGGATAAAGGGCACAGGGATGGACTGGGAGGAACCAGGGTGGACTGGGAGATACTGGGAGAAACCGGGAGGCACAGCGGGAGGAATTGAGAGGAACTGAGAGGCACTGGGAGGAACTGGGAGTCTCCTGGCAGGTGGATGAGGGGCATCGGGAGGAACCAGGAGGCACAGCGGGAGGAACTGGGAGGCACAGCGGGACGAACTGGGAGGCACTGGGGGGTTCTTGGCAGGTGGATAAAGGGCACGGGGATGGACTGGGAGGAACCAGGGTGGACTGGGAGGTACTGGGAGAAACCGGGAGGCACAGCGGGAGGAATTGAGAGGAACTGAGAGGCACTGGGAGGAACTGGGAGGCACTGGGATGGACCGGGCAGGCGGACGAGGGGCATCAGGAGGTTCTGGGGGTGCAGGGGGCGCAGGGGGGGTTCCTCTGGCCCCCTGGTCTCACCTCTGGAGGCCAGGGGTCCTTTTTTTCGAGGGGCCCCTGTGGGGAGGTCCCGGCCGGTGCCGTTGGGGCTGGGACCGGACCCAGAGCCGTTCCCAGTGCCGCAGAGCAGCTCCCTCAGGGACTCGTTCAGCCGCACCGGGTCCATGGCCCGGATCACGGTGACGGGCACTGGGCGCATGCGGGGGCACCGGGGCTGGGGGGACTCGAACTGACCCCGACACCGGCCCTGGTTCCAGTCCCAGTCCTGGTTCTTCCCTGTCTGCAGGGACAGAGACAGGCCTGGAGAGCAGGACCCCAAGCCTGTACAGTGGGGATGTGTTAGAGGTTGTGGGACATCAGCCATGGGGGCCAGGCTGAGTTTCTAAAAAGAACGGTAGAGTGGAAAGCCATGGAAACAGGAACTTGTCTTGAGAACAAACAGAACAAAGAGAGAAGATTAACGAGTTTCTCTGTTATATGTTGATCTAGGTGATTTTTGTTGTTGTTAAAACATTGTGTAACCTAAGAAACCTTGAAATTGTTAGAGATCAAATATATGTGTCAGCAACCGATCAAAGATATAAAGAAACAGTTGCACACAATCCATGAACATTCTGCTCGCATCAAGCTGCGTCCCGTCTCTCCATCGCCGCACTTGTCCCCATCCCTGTCCCTGTCCCTAATCTGTCCCCATGTGCCCATCCCCATCCCAGCCCCCATCCCTGTCCCCATGGCCCCGTGTCCCCATGTCCCCATCCCTGTCCCTGTGTCCTCATTCCTGTCCCCATGTCCCCATCCCCATCCCATTCCTGTCCCTAACCTGTCCCTATGTCCCCATGTCCCATCCCTGCCCCATTCATCTCCATTCCCATTCCCATATCGCCATCTCCATCCCAGTCCCCATCCCTGTCCCAACCCTGACTCCAGTCCCTGTCCTTCCCCATCCCCATCCCTGTCCCCATGTCCCAATGTCCCATCCCCATCCCTGCTCCCATTGATTCCCATCCCCATCTCTGTCCCTGTCCCCATGTCCCAATGTCCCCCCATGTCCCAGTGTCCCATCTCCATCCCTGTCCCCATGTCTCCATGTCCCATCCCTGCCCCATTCATCCCCATGTCCCATCCCCATCCCAGTCCCCACGACTCCATGTCCCCACATCCCCCATGTCCCCACATCCTCCATGTTCCCAGGTCCCATCCCTGCCTCATTCATCCCCATGTCCCATTCCCATCCCAGTCCCCATGACCCCATGACTCCATGTCCCTATATCCCCCATGTCCCCGTGTCCCTGTGCTTATCCCTGTCCCCAAGTCTCCATATCCCCATGCCCCCGTGTCCCCGTGTCCCCATTCATTCCCATCCCCATCCCTATCCCTGTCCCCATGTCCCTGTGTCACCCATATCCCCATGTCCCCGTGCCTATCCCTGTCTCCATCCCCATCCCTGTCCCCAAGTCCCCACATGTCCCCCCATGTCCCC
>NW_010209414.1:0-1833 GCF_000695765.1 Mesitornis unicolor | reverse complement strand
GGGTCGCGGTTTTTGCCGTCACCCGCAGCTGCTGGTGCTGCTGTTGTCCCCCCCCACCCGGCGACCCTCAGCAACGGGGACCTGGGCCCCCCACAGGACCCCAGCTGGGACCCTGTGACCTGGGGGAACCCCACACCCCCCTGGGACCCTCTCCCTCATTGGGATCCTGTGCCCCCCTGGGACCCTGCACCCCCTTGGGACACCACACCCCACTGGGACCCTGAGCTGCATTTGGACCCCACACTCCATTGGGACCCCGTTTTCTCCTTGGACCCTGTGCCCCCTGGCGCCGCCGCAGCCGCCCCTCGAGGCGCTGCACGCGCAGCTCCAGGCCCAGGGCCCCGGCCTCCAGCTGGGCCAGCAGCCGGGCCCCCTGCAGCTGCAGCCGCCCCTCGGTTATCTCTCCGTGTGTTGACGCATGTTGATGTGTGTTATCGTGTGTTGACATGTGTTGACATGTGTTGGTGTGTGTATGTCTGTGTTATTGTGTGTTATTGTGTGTTATTGTGTGTTGCCATGTGTTAGCCTGTGTTGGTGTGTATTGACGTGTGTTGATGTGTGTTCATGTGTGTTGACGTGTGTTATCATGTGTTGACATGTGTTAGCGTGTGTTGGTGTGTATTGACGTGTGTTGGTGTATGTTGATGTGTGTTCATGTGTGTTAGCATCTGTTGATGTGTGTTACCATGTGTTGACATGTGTTAGCGTGTGTTGACGTATGCTGATGTGTGTTATCATGTGTTGACATGTGTTGGTGTGTGTTCCTGTGTGTTGCCGTGTGCTGATGTGCATTGGCGTGTGTTGGCATGTGTTGTGTGTTGACATGTGTTCATGTGTGTTAGCATGTGTTGACGTGTGTTATCATGTGTTGACATGTGTTAATGTGTGTTGGCATGTGTTGGCTTGTGTTCATGTGTGTTAGTGTGTGTTCATGTGTGTCAGTGTGTGTTGATGTGTGTTAGCGTGTGTTGCTGTGTCGGTGGCTGTGCCCCACCCGTGTGCATGCTCACGCCCATGTCCATGACGTAGATCACGTCACTGAGCGTGTACAGGCCCCACCACAGCCTTGCAAGCTGGGACTGCACCTCAGGGAAACACAGCCTGGGGAGACATGGGGTGACATTGGGACATGGGGACATCATGGGGACATGGGGACACTGAGGACACAGGTACATCATGGGGACATGGAGACATTATGGGGACATGAGATGGGGACATCGGGACATCATGGGGGCATGGGGACATCATGGGGACACGGAGACATTGGGGTGGATACACCAGGATGGGGACACCAGGATGACACCGGGACAGGGACATGGGGACAAGGGATGGGGACACTGGGATGGGGACATGGGGATGAAGATACCGGGATAGGGACACTGGGACAGGGACATCGGGATGGGGACACCAGGACATCGGGACATGTGATGGGGACATGGGGACATCATGGGGACACGGAGACATTGGGATGGGTACACCAGGATGGGGACACCGGGATGACACCGGGACAGGGACATGGGGACAAGGGATGGGGACACTGGGATGGGGACATGGGGATGAAGATACCGGGATAGGGACACTGGGACAGGGACATGGGGATGGGGACACTGGGACACCAGGATGGGGACACCGGGAGGATACGGGGCCAGGGACATTGGGATGGGGACATGGGATGGGAACACCGGGATGGAGATATCGGGACGGGGACATGGGGACACCGGGGACACGGTGATGGAGACACGGTGTGACGCCCCGCACCTGCAGAGCAGGACGCTGCAGTTGTAGAGCACGGGCAGCGCCGCGGCGCAGCTCCAGCGCTCCCGGCAGGCGCCG
>NW_010209413.1:0-1920 GCF_000695765.1 Mesitornis unicolor | reverse complement strand
CTCCTTCCCTAGGACGTGCTTATGTAGGCAACGAAAGCTTTGGCCTGTGTTATTCTGTGTTAGTCTAAATCGTCCACGTTCGCTTCTAATTTACGTGGCTGCTGGTAGGAGCCTTCTCTCATATGAAAACTCTTCTCCCACACCAAAGATGCTAGGACTGAAGACTGTTGCTGGCTCTTGTCTTTTCTATTAAGCCAATATGTAGCCTCACAAAGCTTTTGGTTCTGGGATTTCTTGCTTCCCTGGGAAGCCAACGTTTGCTACAAGGCTTTCTCTGCAGCTCCCCACAGCCTGGTTGCAATATGGCAAACTTTCGACTCCAACTTACACCAGAAAGTGTCTTAGATTGAAAGTCCTTGCTGGATTTCTCCTTCCCTGGGACGTTCTTATGTAGCCAATCAAAGATTTCGACTGTGTCATTCTGTGTTAGGCTAAATCATCCACATTCCCTCCAGTTTTCGTGGCTCTTCGTGGGAGCCATAAAAAAGCAGAAAAAAACAAAACTGTACTGTATGCCTAGAAACTCTGAAGTTCCCACTATATAAGTACCAAAAATTTCTCTGTCAACCAGAAGAACTAAAAAAGCTCAAAAAGTGCAAAATAAGGGAAGAAAATTCCCACAAAGCTCAGCACTTTCGACTACAAACTCCAAAATTGCCAATATATGTAGCTTAAAACCTGATATAAGCCAGAAAAGCAAAAAAAGGTGTAAAGGTTTCTTTTACAATGTACTAATTTCAAAAATAGCAGACATGTCAAGAAACTTTTAATTTGCTTTCAAGATGAAGGAAAAACTAGAATAACCACAGCAAATGCTTAAAGAACTAGTCACTTGTGCCTAGAAACACTTAGACTTCCACAATATGTAGAAAGAGCCCCAATATCAATCAGAAATGCCGAAATGCTGAAAAAATTCCTTTTCAAGGTGCTGAAGTCGAAAGCAGCAGATATGTCAAGAAACTCTTAAATTGTCCCAAAAATGATGGAAAAGCTAGAATAACTGCAACAAACGCCTTAAGAGCTGAAAAAGTTCAAATAACAAGGAGAAGAAGCAGAACTAATAACTTGGGTCTAGGAACTTTTAAACTCCAACAATATGTAGCAAAAGCTCCAATAGCAGTCAGAAACGCCGAAATGCTGAAAAAAATCCTTTTTAATAAGGTGCTGAAGTCGAAAAGCAGCAGATATGTCAAGAAACTTAAATTGTCCCAAAATGATGGAAAAGCAGAAAGCCTTAAAAAGCACTAAAAGTTCAAATTAAGGAGAAAAACACAAAACTCAGTGCTTGTGACTATGTACTCCAGAATTGTCAATATATGTAGCAAAAGCTCCAATATCAGTCAGAAAAGCCAAAAAAGGTGTAAAAGTGAGGAAGTAAATTGTCTTACCTACTGTAAGAGTAAGATTAGACAGATGATGGTTTTCTGTTTACTTTTTGTATTCAAGTCAGCTTGAATAATAAAAAGATTAAGCAGTCTTTAGGCATGTGTTAGAAATGTCACAAGATGCTTCAGTGACTTATATATATATAGAGTTATTATGCATATATGTTATTTTACTTCTTTGGCTGTAGGCTACTGACTCATGCTATTTGGTCAAGTGTACTTTTCCCTCCCTTGCCCTCCCCTGCCCTGTTAAGCAGTGGTTTCTTGGGTTTTTTTGTTTCAAAAATGTAAAATTATTACAAATAATTATTACAGAAAATTATTAAAATTATTGTGTTCAGTTCTGGGCCCTTCACTTCAAGAAGGACAGGAACTGCTTGAAATAGGCCAGCAGGGCCACAAAGATGCTGGAGGGCAGGTGAGGGAGCTGGGGCTCTTGAGCTTGGAGCAGAGGAGACTGAGGGGTGCCCTCATTCCTGGGTATCCATTTGTAAGGAATGAATGTCAGGAGGAAGGAGCCAGGTGCTGCTCTGTG
>NW_010209412.1:0-789 GCF_000695765.1 Mesitornis unicolor | reverse complement strand
GACACGGAACTGGATAGAAGTAGACTTAGAAAGTTTAAAATCAACAAGAACTAAGAGAAATCAAGAAAAGAGACAAAACCATCCAACATTAACTTTGTAATCAAAGGGGTTCAAGACAGGCAGAAAGTAATTAAAATATAGGTGTAGAGGACTAGACAAAACTAACAGAGATGTAGAAAGTAAATCTAAAAATTGAGCGCAACAAGAACGGACAAGGCTTAATCAAAACATAATGACAGCAAACAGGGAAAAGGTACATAGAAAGATTTAAAAAACGACAGCACTAATGATAGAAGAGCAAACTGACAAACACTGCAAACAAGAGAGAAGTAGACAGAAAGAACATTTCAAAAGGGTAAAGAAAATTAAGAACAGGGATACCAGAAGTCAACCGGCATGTACAGAAGGGAATGTAGCACTCACTGCAACTCTTGAAATCAAAGGGGACCTTCATCACGCCTGAGCTGTTTTCTCTGCCTCGGCAGCAGCCGCCTCGATGCTCCTCTGCCACGAGGATTCCCAGCGGCTCACGCACGGGGCTGACAGAGGCGCTGAGCTCCCGGCACCGTGTGCTGGTGTCTGCTGTCGGAGACGGCTCAGAGCGATCCCTTCATGTTGTCATTTGCTTCCCTGAAAATTAACTGATACTGCAGCCCACCAGTCACAGCTCACCTTGCTTGAGTCGCCTCCAGTGCCGATATCCCGCTTTGCGTGCCGCTTTGCGCCTGCAGAATAAAAAAAAGAACGCCCAAAACCTCGGGGCGAGTGATAAAGCGATGGGTTGCACCT
>NW_010209411.1:18482-21751 GCF_000695765.1 Mesitornis unicolor | reverse complement strand
TCCGAGGAATCCCAAATACCTGGAATACTTTCCTACGGTTAGTTTACCGTGCAAAAATAAAACAGTTGCCCCAAGGATACTGTGTCAAGGAGAGGTATCCACAGCACAACACATTTATTGCAGCATTACCCTCCCCACTGAAAGCTCTCCGGACCCGCAGAGCCTTCGCTCAGCCCGGGACCAGCTGGGCTGGGGCACTGGGCGATGCATTTCCTTCTCCAGGCCCAAAAATTCACCTTCTTTGGGTCATTGTGCACCAAAAGCACCTTTGCTCTCCAAACCCCCTCTTCATTTTATTCTCCCGGCTCAGGCTCTGCCATAATCACATCACGGCGTTGGTTGTGTCACACCCCGCAGGGATTATTGCACATTTTTCAGGCAGATCTCAGAGCGATGCATCCACGAGTGACGCAGCACAGCAGCGAAATCCCAATGGCCTGAGCGATTTGACACAATTCCACTAACTGGGGTTCAGGCCTTTCCTGGCTGCTGCTTCCAAGCATCGCGCCATCCACGTGTGCTTTGCTCCAGCCTTGAATTTTCTTAGTGCATCTTATTAACATGCAAAAATTTTAGAAATCCTATTTTTTTCCTGCCTCCAGCTGTAAGAATGCAGCATTGTGCTTCTTAATTTGGGCGTGACAAAGAAGCGGCCGTTATTTAACACAGGAGTACGCGTGGACATGGCAGTTAAACACTGGAGGCTCCATTCTTCTTAGTTCTGGGAGAGGGAACCTCCCCTCCCAACACTCTCAGGCCTTCACCATCCTAGTTTGGCATCGATGCTGGTGTGGGAAGCAGCTGCTGGAAAGTAAAGTTTGCTTTCCCTTCTCCTGCCCCAATCTCACCTGCATCCCCTCCCTGCGACACACCCATGGTGGTGACAGGATCCCAGCTCATCGAGGTGATGTCAATTATTCTGACCTTGGTTAATTTGGCCAAGGGCACCCATCGGGTTCCAGCATCCCCAGAAAATTATATTGAATTATATGAATCCTTGCAAGTTGGAAACCGAGGCGAATGTTCACTAAGGTTCCAGTTTCTCTGCGTATAAGCTGCCTTTTATTAAACCGAGGGGCCAGGTTTCTAGCCCTACTCGCAGAGTTCAAACTCCCCTCATTAGCCAAGGAAACACTGGATGGGAACCATGGGGTCACGCAATTTATTTCCACTAATCACTCCCCATGATTCCTTTTTAAAAAAATAAACTCCTAATCAAAAGTCCAAATTCATTAATTATTTCTCGGTTTGATCAGCAATAGAAACCATCAGCAAAAATCTGTGCTGACACCTTCTTCTTCAAAAACACTGGGGTTTCTCTTCTCCCACAGTGAAGCTGGCATTCCACAGCTTGCATTAGGCTTTAACGACAAAATATGATAATCCACGTGGTTTTGGGCATGTGATGCCTGGCAGTTTTTGCTGGTTCACAGAGGGGTGACATCTCCCTACCTCGGGAGCAGCTGCACAGAGAGAGGGGCTCAACAAGCCCAACACTGAGCCATGGGCATTAACTGAAGAGGGTTATTATTTAATGTTCTTCTTCCCTGGGGATCCGGAAAAGCTATGAATTCCTGCTACAAAGAGTTTAAAATCTGGCCACAGAGATGAAACACTCACAGAACGTCCCTGGATTTGGATCCACTTTGGCCAGGAGGGAGATGCCAGAGCAGGACCTGCCTCAGTGCTCCACTTTGGAGAGTGATTCATTTCGGCTCCCAAAACTGAGCAGACCAATGGCTCACAGCCCCACGAAATCATTGTGTTGGGAATCACCGTGTCAGGATGAAGAGTTTTAGAGAGGATGTCATCCCGGCTTTGCCAGCAGAGCATCACCCTGTGGTGTCAGCGGCTCCACATTGTCCTCAGCGCTGAAAACTGTGCAGATCCCAAGAAACTGGCTGCTCGTCAGCAAAGGCAACACCTTGCCGAGATGGTCAGGAAACACACAGGCACTTTTGGGGGATCCCAGACCTGCCGAGTGCCTGGGATGCCCCTGGCACCGCAAAATATCATCGCACAACCCAGCTGCAAAGGGGCCCAAGTGCAGCCGCAGCTTTGGGAGTGACAGTGACATCCAGCCCAGTGGTGAGCATCGACGAGGTGAATGCAGGCGAAGGATACCAGTTGTGCCAGTATAACCAGTTCCAGACTGTGGGTATAAGCCAGCTCTAATTGTGAGGAGGTTGAAGGAGTCAGTGCCCTTAGGGAAGAAGATTATTTCAGGGCGCAGATAGGGAAAAGGAGGCCAAGAAGCACCCATGGGACCCCAGCTCCATTGCACCAGAAAAGCCTCTGACCCCACCAAAGGGCTCCCAAGGTGGGGGACACCCAGGACCCCTGGGCTGTGCATCCGGCTAGGACCTCTCCCTCTGTTCCTGGTGCTGCTGCCATCCCCCAGTTTCCTCCAAGGGAAAGTGAGAAAGGGGAGGAGGAGCTGGGACCCTGCCCAGGGGGACATCACACCACAGCCGTCATTAAAAATCTTCCCAGGCCCCCAGCTCCCCCATTCAGGCAGACAATCATCAATCTACAAATTATTTTAAAGCACTGTGCTAGAGCGGAAGGTTGATTTATGCCTTACAAGGCTGGAGCTATTTTCATTTGTCTGATTTATTAACGTTACACAAAATTACAGAGAGCTGCTGATTTATTGGGTGGTGGGGACCGCTGCATCCTTACTTCTCGCAGGGATGCACGAATCCCCCGAGATCTGGGTATACCTGCGACCAGTGACGAGATCGAGAGCACAGGGATGAGCTTTGTGCCAAGTCCTTCAACCTCCAGAAATCACCATTTGCCTCTTGGAAATGGGTGTCCTCTTTATAAAGACCTTGCATGGAATTTCTGGAGGAGGTGATGCTTCTAAATTAGCAAAAATTGGGGGAAAAGCTCACGACATGAGCCATAGTCTTGGTTTTTAGCAATGAGAGACTCCCTGAATTGTCACATCTGAAATATTTCTTTGGCACCACCCTCCCCAGCCCCCCCACAGCAAAGCCTCTAGTTTCAGCAATCGCAGCAGAGGGGGCATGGGGCAGTGCAGGATCCCAGGACCTCACCCCGCAAGTGGCCTCTGCCAAGAGCACAAAAGGAGTTTTAACAGCTTCATCTCCCACATCTGGTTGTGCTTAAAATTCGTGGGGCTAAAAGGGCTTTTTTCCCAACCTTGCGCAAGCAAAAGGCCGGGGCTGGGGGAACTGGTCCCCATTCTGTGCATCTCCACTCCCATTTGCAATTAAACCCAGCCCCACCCCCCCCCCCCCCCC
>NW_010209411.1:0-18415 GCF_000695765.1 Mesitornis unicolor | reverse complement strand
AAGGGAGAGGAGCAGGAGAGGAGTGTACATGAGCCCCAGAGCGTGACCCCCGGCACAGGGACCCCAACTCACCCCAAGGAGGGTCCTCAAGGGCTTTATCTCAGGGAGAGGACTCCCAGGAGCTATTTCTTTAGTCCATTTGTATAAGGAAAATCATTGTTCAGCCCCAAAAGCTTACCTCAGGGCAAACACATCCTCTTGATTAAAAAGAAAAATAATTCCCATGCCCACAAGAATGATCTGGGGATGAGCCACTGGTACAGATGCCACCAATGCTGGTGTGGGCGGGGGGTCTGGTTTAATCCCCCCCCCGAATGCCCAATTTAGCAACGGCGGGTGCGGGAACTGGGGCGCATTTTTTCAAAGGGAAAAGATTTATCTTGAGAGGCTAAATCCACTTAGAGGAGCTTTAGAGGCCATAAATTGATTGCTCAGGGGATACCACAACAGCAACAGGAAGCAGCTCCGTATTTAGGGAGGTTACTGCATCTTTTTTGGCATCAAGAACCATGCACTCATGCCTTCGTTTTGTGAAGGGGACCCAACATTGGATCCCAGCCACGCTGCCGGTGTTTCGGGGCACAGCAGGAAGTGAAACCCTCCCCAAAGGCCAGGAAAATCAAGGAATCATTTGGTTGGAGAAGACCTTTAAAACCATCAAGTCCAACCACTGGGGCTGGCCCTGCAGCTCACTCCATCACAGCATCCCCGCAAGCTGTGCATCCCATTATGAACCAAAACACGCCAAAGCTGCGCCAGGACTTAATGTTTGGAATCAACCCCCCGGTGTGGAACTGCATCTCAACCAAAAAATAGTGGCATAAAACATCAAATAACACAAAAATGTGCCTTCTTCTGCTCCTTTCCTCCCTCTGACTCCTGGCTTCTTTTGAACCCTGCTCCTTATTTTCAGCCAAGGAGACGTTTGCATCTGAAGTGCAAACAGGGTGTTCTTCTTTTTTTTTCCCCAAATATAAAATATCATTAAGAAATAAAAAAAGACAGTAATTTCCCCTGCATTAGTGTTTTTTCAGGGGTCAGGAATTCCTCTGTCAAGTGGCCTAAACGCTAGCCAAGCATCACCGTCTCTACGTGTGACACGGAGCGGAGCGGCTTAAGCCAAGGATGCATTTTGGGGAGTGCAGATGGAGCCATGCACGGGGATGGGGTCTCACAGCCCATCCCCCCCTGCACCATGGTGTGAGTGAACACTGAGTCCCAGAGGGGCTTAATTTCAGCATGTGCTTCAGGAGGAGGGGACAAGGCACCAGAGCATCCTGCACAGATGATAAAAAAAAATATCCATCCAAAAATGCTGTAAAACCCCCGAGCATTCTCTGCACAGCCCTGAGCGGCAGTGGGGGGGGGGGTTCAACCAAAGATCCATACCAAAATTTTGTCACTAAAGGCCATTTTGCCTCCTTGCATTGAACCCAGGCGGTTTCCAAACGCTCGTCGCCCACTTCCCCGCACGGCGAAGCCCCAACGGGAGCACAATGGGGTCTTGTTTCTGGTAACCCGAGCTGCCGCCGTCCCCGCTCTTTAATTTTAGACTCCAACGCTTGCATTCCTCAGTGCCACAATGGCCGATATTTATACCCTGGAATGCAGGAGCCCGACACTAATTTAACAGGGCTGGGTAACTCAGGGCTGCATCTCTAAACAAGCTCTAGCCCAGAGAAAAATTGGGACAGGTAGAATTTTACTGGTTTATGAATCTTTGCATTTGTTCCTCCCCGATCCTCTCACATCCCCGTGAAAGTTAAGCGATGCTCACTGGGAAGATGGGCTGCCTGGAGTGGGAGAGGGTGGCGTGGCCACTGCCTGAGGAACAGGGTCCTTTTCCTAACAAGGGGCCCTATAGAGAGGTTCCAAACCCCCAATGGTCCATCTGGACATGAGTTCATCTCTGGACACAGAAGACAGCTGCTCAGAGCACGAGGGACCTGTTTTACTCATGTCACAGGACCTCCTGCTCAAGCAGATGTGACTGTGGAGGGTCCCATGTTCCAGGTCTGCTGCAACTCTGAAACATCTCTTTTACAACCAACAGCATGGCACAACTCTCCCAGCAAGCATCTTCCACTGTTGGCCTGGGAAGGACCTACTGGTTGGGCCACAGCAGCAGCTTGAGCTGGTCCAAAGGGGTCACCTTCCCTTGGTTCACCAGGGCAGGCGGGATCTCAGAGTGTTGGTGAACTTTAACGTCCAGGGAAATGAGAAAAGCGCCCTTGAAGTCTCTTCAACATGGTTGACGAGACTGCAGCCACTCCAGGACCCTCCCAGCAGCTTCAGTTTTGCTTTTCCTTCTGCTGTGCCTCAGTTCTCCGCATCTGTAAAAGACAAGGATGGACCTTTTGTTGAGTGTCAATGCGTTGGTGGACATGCTTGGCCCTGCAGAAGGATCCTGTAGGACATCCCAAGGGAGCATCCCCATCAATGATTTCCGTTTCAGAGCCATGGCAACGTTACCCACTCGTGTGTGGAGGAAGCCACGCCGACGCCTGCAAAGTGGTCCCAAATTCACAGGGCCAGGGGGACAGCAGCTAATTGAGAGAGGAGCAGTATTAGCAGATAAGGGAAGGGGTCAGCACTGCAAAGCTAAATCCTTGACCTGTTATTTAAAAGGTCAGGCAGAGTTCAATAGACTACTCCAGGTCAATTCACCCAATTAAAATATTAAAAGTTGGAGGCAGGAGCTCGGAGATGGAGGTTATTCCCCTCTCCTCTTCACAGGGGGCAAGAGATTAGGAATTATGGCTGGGGGTCCTGGTGAGCAAGGGGGTGTACAATGAGAGGCAGGGAGCAGAGATTTATTCCCAAGTTGGATGATGGTCAAAATCTCTGGCCGCATCTGATGCTGCAGAATCCAGTATTTATCAAAGTTTTCTTCGGACTCGGGAGCCCAGACTTTGTATGTGGCATTAGGGATAACAGAGGGGAATCCATAAAATGGGAGGCAGAGGCCATCTCCAGCCAATGTGTCCTACCACCAGTCCTCAAGACGGGAAGATCCAGCTCCATCCCTGCTGCTGATCAGTGCTATTGAAGGTACAGAAATCTCATCCCGGGGTCCTCCTGGCTGGAAGAGGGCTGGTATTTGGGCTAGGCCAGCAGAAAATGAGTGCAAAAAGCGATGGAGATGGGGTTCTGCTCTGCATCCAAGGGCCAGTGCTGCCCAGACATCACCGGCATGGTGACCATCGTCTGGAGAGTGGCCGTACGCACCCGTGCCAGTGTCTTGGGAGTAAAAGGACTTCCAGGAGATTCAGGTTATCTTTTGTGCCTTCATGGGTTTTTGAGGTTTTTCTGCTGAGGGTGGCCAAGACGCTTGAGCACAGCAGACCCAGAGCACGGAGGAGTTCAGGCTCCCAGTGCTGTATGTCACCCACTTCCACCCGCATCCAAAGTACTCTTTGCCCCCTCCCCATGCCCGCAGCCTACTACAGCAGCTCCAATTAATCTCTGTCATGGGGGTAATCAAAAGGAGAGGGGGCAGGGGCATATGGACGCATCAGCAATTAATCTAATTCCATTTAATGGAAAGAAGGGAAGGGCAGGGTCTCGGGGACAGAGGCACCACCTGGGATGACCCCCAGACTCTCACAGTGGCCAAGGTGATGGGGCATGATGGGGTGCTTCTGCCCTTACTGCTCCTCGCAGATGGCTTTGGGAATTGATTTAGACCCTGGCACCGCTGAGGATTATCCCGAGCACCAAAACAGCATCTTGAAAATCGCGACTTCCTCATCCATCTCTATCAAAAATGGGGCTCCTCCACCAGGAGCAGGGTCATGAGAACAGCATCCATGAGCTACTGCGGAGCTCGAGGACCAAGTAGCAAAGCAGGGATGACATCCTCACCAGCAGGTCTATCTTTCAGCAAACATTTGAGGATAAGTTGTGATTCTTCCTCCTGCCTCAGTACTTGACCAGCTCCAAGCCTGGCCAAAAGGAACATGTGGTCTTCTCAGCAGATAGGCTGTGGTCCCAGCAAAGCCATCAGCCCCATCATAAAACCCAGCATCGTTGATTGAAAATTGGATGGATCTCAACGGCTGGATGAAGAAAAGCAGTGTCCTGCCTCGACTGGAGTGATGCCACCCACAGTTTTTGTTCACGATGTCCCACGTGGGCCATTGTAGAGAGGCAAAGGCTTTGTGTGTAGTGGATAAACAGGTTGCTCCTCTCCAAGTGGGCCTTGAGCCAAGCAAGCACACTTTATAAGAATAAATAAAAGCTTTCAGCAAAATTAGCAACAGAAGGAATAGATAAACACTAAGGAGATATTGACGTCTGTTGAGGTGAACGTCAAGATTTATTGACCTGGGGAGGTAAATATTGACCAAGGCAAAGCTAAGGTCAATAATTAACTCAAGGGATGATAAATCAATGCGCAATGAAACATGAACTCTGGGCGGGCGTTGTTACGCGCATTTTGTATGTCTCCATTGAGGAATCTCTTGATTCTCTGCAAGACTTTTGGTTAGGTAACAGAACTTCAAACACATTGTGGATGTGCCTACTGACTTCTAGAAACCAGGAAAGAAGACCAGCATTTTGATGTAGAAAGTCCTAAAGCTGAAGACTCTACAGCTCTGTGTCCTAAAATTTGTTGAGTTTTGGAAGAAGAAAGCCATGGGTCTAGGGTGGACTTAGACCAGGCTTAATGTTGCTTGAATTTAGGACAAGTCACCAATCATATGGATATTTCCAGGCTTATGCAAGCACAGATTTGATACTTCTTGCACATGAACCCAGCAAGATGAAGCTTTTCTTCAGAGATGAGGCTGTGGTGGAGGCAGAAGAGGCCACCACTGATCCAACACCCAGGAAGGTGACATTGACCATCCGATAGGGTTTGATGGCAGCTCCTCTAACCAAAGGGATCGGAGGGAAGAGAAGCCACAGGCCTGCTCCAGGGACACCAGAGGGTGCATTTTAGAAGGGGGATGCAGGACCTCAACCCTCTCTCCTCTCTGCAATGAGGGCACGTGGGGGTGTGCAAAGAGGGGGGAGGAATGCGCTGGGGCAGCTCAGCCACCTGGCTCCATCACTTCCTCGCATCCCCAGGTGTCCCATCCATCCAGCTGCATCTCTGGCCAGTTCAACCCCTCCTGTCCCCATCGCCTGGAGACACAAGGTGACCTTCTTGGTCTCCATGGCACAGTAAAAGCCCGGCAATCGCAACGCACGCTGCAGCTCTCACGCTTCCCCTGTGCTATTTTCCATGCTTGGTTGGGTGCAGCACCTGGATCTGCCTCCCCGTGACAAGTCCCTGCAAGCAGCTACCTCATAAAAAGCTCTTTATTACTATTTCACCCCCTGAGCTCTGGGCAGGAGGAGACCAAAACTCACCATAACATGGCCACAGCACATGTAAGCATCATTCCCTGATGAATCCATGCCAGAGGCTCGGCTCTGGCACCAAAGGCAACGGCTGATGGCAGTGGGGCTGACGCTTGATGGAAAGCAGAGCGAGATCTGCCTTGTCAAGAGCTTTTCTCATTCAAGTTGCAGCGCCCTGCACCCTGCCTGACCTCGGTGTGTACGAGAATAAATTAGTTCAGATGGAAGAAACACCCTTGTTAAGCTCTGCAGCGTGAAACTGCAGCACAGGGACCGTGCTGGGACCAACACCAGTGGGTGGTGGGACCCAGTACATCAGCCCAGAGATGGGGAGATAGAGGAGATCCCCACCACCACCCTTAATGAGACACCCAGCTCGACTCCCACGCACTTTTCCACTGGAAATCGCTCAAAAACGTATTTCAGTGCTGCACCTTCCTCATGAGGGACTGGTCACAGCGAAGCTGGGATGAGGATGGGTTTTCCCAAGTCAGGGCCAAGAGATCCGGTGGTAATTGGGATGGGAAAGCCCAAATCTGTTGGGTTCCTTCAGCTACAAGCATGTCACAGGGAGCGACCCCTAATGCCCAGTGATGACCCAAGATTGGTATAAGAGGACAGAGACACCTCAGTGGCATCTGAGTGGATTCTCTCTAAAAAAGGAGGGAAAAGGGGGAATATGAACAGAGCACTGGGGTACAGCAGGGCAGACAGAGCAGGGGACCCCACGAATCCTGAACACTCTTCTCCAAGCTGCTCACAGCCATAAAAAACTATGGAAAAGCTTAATTGGCATTGATGCCAATGGGTGTTGGCTGTTTAACCCAGGTTGGGGAAGAACCCAGACACTCCAAACCCATCCCCATGGGCACCCGAGCATCCTTTTCCCCTGAAGCTGCTGGTGTTCGCCAACGCCATTACAAGAAAGGCGATGGATGGCAGCATTTTTACCTTGGAGAGCCGCATGCTTTGCTCCCACGTCTCCTCTTCCACTCTGTGAAGACATAATGAGGGGCTGTGCAATCCATCAGCACTTCCTCTGCATGGACGGAAAGTGCTTTTTATCAAAATAATTCATTTAAAATCTATTAAAGAATTTTAGGATGGGCACTTGCGGCCGTCTTGGTCCATATAGCATCTATAGTGCCGCGGGGAGGGGGAATCTGGTCCCCAAGGGGGCTCTACATTCCCATCTCCATCCCAGAACCAACCACAGGGGCTCCTTGCACCTTGCGCAACCGAAGCGGGGCCATTTCACACCCCCTCGGGCTCACCCCTGTGGCACTGGGGTGGGCGAAGGGGTCTCTCCTCAGGCCGGGGCAGAGCGCGGAGGGTCTGCATTGTTGTATTTTTTCTCTGCGTTCATAAATCATGGCTCTTTGTGGCCCCTTCCCCATGCGTCGCACAATTCGGGTTAGGTTATAAATAGGATCCTGGGTCCTTTCAGGTTGATAAAGGCTGAGGGGGGTGGAGCAGCAGGGAGGCGTCACGACTACATAACACTTTCATTGCCCTGTCAAAATAAAGAATACCAGCACTGCCAACTCCTTTTTTTGCAGCATATATCAGCCAGGCTCCTGACACCACATTTCAGACCCAAATAGGGATTATAAAAAGAAAATAAAATACATAACAACCCCTCCTCCCTTTTCCCATTGGGGCAGAGGGGATGGTTGCCCAGCCACACAGTTGGTAGCCCAGTTGATGCTGGGGTTTGACGGGGAAGGTCCAGCTGGGTGCCCTCTGTGCATGGTGGGGGTCAGGATGGAGATGCAGAAGCCCCTTCATCTCCCCCAGGGACCTCCCAGCAGGACTGAGCACTCCAAAACTTCCATGCTGCCAGGATCACTGACACCAGCACCCTAGAACCTGAGTCCCCAGGGCCATGGTGGTCCTGGTGCAGGGCTCAGCACCCAGATGGCATCCCCTGCCCTGGGAGCACAGTGCCGGACCCCCGCCAGCCCCAGTCCACATTCCCAGATACAAACCCCTTTCGGAGAGTGGGAAGGGGGTCACCCCCAGCGGAGCCCCGGCCGAGCCTGGGGACAAATCCGACACAGCTCTGCCTTTAATGGCTCCAGTGATAAAAAGGCCAGTTTATTGGAAACACATGGAGTATTTATAGGGGACATCAAAGCGGGAAGGAGGTTTACATAGCAACAGGGCAGATTAAGCAGAAGGCATCTGCTTTTTCGGCAGCCGTGGGGCTCTCGGGAGGCACCGTAAATCGGGGGCACACTGGCCTTTTCATTCTCTCCTTCGGGGAAAGTAAAGGTTGGCTAAACAAAATGTAACCCCATGCCCAGCCATGTAAAACATGGCTAGAATGGGAGCGTCAGGTCACCCCGACATGCACATGGGGCTGCAGGGGGGAAACACTACCATTATTTGGGTTTTTCACCCAAACAGCACATCAGCTCCAGCCTGGCTCTATTTGCCCCTTGCTTCGTCCACCCCGGGCTGGGAACGGATCCCAGCGCCTCCCACCACAGCAATGCTGAAGGAGGCCCAGGTGCTGGTGAGGTGCCAGGCACCAGATTTTCCCCTAAATGCATTTTATGTTGAAAAAAACTCCTTTGCCCTGCCCAAAGTACACCATGAGGAGCTGTTTCTGGGTTTATTTTAGGGTTCATTATTCAGGGGGGATGCAGGGCTGAGGAGATGTGAGCATGGGCAGAGTCCCACAGTGCAACCAGCTTCCCTCGCAGCTCTGTGCCTCAGTTTCCCCACTGAGGAAGCAGGTCTTCTATACACCTATAGGGCCGATATAACCGGGCAGTGCATAGGGGATGCTCCAAGGCCACACAACTGAGAGTGGGGATGGTGCTGGGTCCAATCCTGCACAGAGGACACCCAAAAGGTACCACCCAAAAGGTGGTCCCAGGTGCACGGTGGGGTTGATTTTGGCTCCACAGCCTGAATCTGCCTGGCTGAGGGCAAACCCCAAGGCCCCGCAGCGTTCCCGTGCTGTCGCGCCTTGTGTTAATTAACCTTCTAAACACGCCCCTGATATTTTGCCATATCTAATAAGACTGAGAAGTGCTCGGGGTGCGGGGGGGGGGTCCCTTCGTGGTTTTCTGCTGCCCCACATTCTCCTCACTCATCATCTCCACTGCTGTGATGAGCTGCCAGGCTCAGCCTCCCTGGTGCTCCCCCAGCATCACCCCAAGCTCAAAAGAACCTGGAAAAATGGGAAAAACACTGTTTTCCATCCAGGAAACAGTCTGTCCCACCCCACTTCTCCCAGTCCAGCAGCAGCCCACCCATCTGTGGGTGCTTTGGGGCAGAAACCGAAGGTGAAATGACCCCCACCCCACTGCAGCCGGGACATGGGCGACAGAGATTTACTCCCAGGCATCCTTGGAAAGGGTTAAACCCTCCCAGCATGGGGTGGACCCTAGGTGTTCGCAGTCCTGGAGGGGCTGAGAAAGGATGATAAATCACTGGGGATGTCCTCTCGCCCCGCACCAGCACCAATGGGCCAAGCTGGGCAGTGGTGTTTCCCACCTCCGATCCATCATTTCCAGACGCTCCTGACACATCTTGTAAATCACCCAAACACGGCTCCATCACCACTTCCTTCTCATCCTTCCCAATCCAGGCTCCATCCTCACTCCCTCCTGTATCTCCATCTCATCCATCTCAGGGATGTGGCTCCCATCGCCTCGCTCTCGTGTTTATTTATTGCTGCATGATCTGACAATGTGGCATTTATTTAAACAGCCAGGGACCCAGCTCCTCTTTTCCCTCTCCGTGCTCGGGCTCCCTGAGCGTTCCTCCCCAGGCTCCAAAATCAGGAGGTTGAGAACCTTGCAGATCTGGAAGTTTTTGATTTTTTTTTTCTTTTTAAGCTGTTTTTCCCCTGGCTGAGGATTGCACAGAAAAGCCTTCATGAGCAGCAGCAGCTGCGGTTGGCAGGGAGGGACCTGGCACGAGGAAGAGGATGGGTGTGTGAGCACTGCTGCCACTTGAGAAACACCACTTTGCTGGGGGGAATACCTGCAAATGGCATAAACGTTTTTCCGGCATGAAAAAAAAAAAATTCTTCACTCATGGTCACCACCAGACCTTGGCAGTGTCACTGCTGCGCTCGGGCTCATTTCCAGCCTTTTTTTTGCAGCTCCCTTCCAGATGCCCAGAACTGAAGGGGGTCTTCCAAGATGAGGGTTTCAAGAGATATCCCAACTCTCAGGCAAATATTAGGCATCACCTCATTGTCCCGGCTCCTCGTAAAGGGGCTGATGGATAACGCCCATCCCCAGGAACGATGCCGTCACCTCGGCTCCCTCCGCATGCCGTGATCCATCTTCTTTATAGTGAGCGTCCAGAGCCAGCACCATCTGCGGCACCAGAAATACAATTACCGGGGGGGCAGGGAGGGAAGACCCTCTCCTTCCAAATTTCAGAGAGGCCTCGCAAAGCGACCCTCAATTACTCCTCTCACCCCAGGGACCGTGTGCAGCTCCGTCTTCACTTTAGCCATAATTACAGCTGAGGAATTAGCAAGTCTGATTTTCTCCCCCTTCTTCTGTGCCATCCCTGGTTCTTCCTCCCCCTCCGAAAAGGAAAAAAAAAAAGGAGAAATTGAAATTGATCTCTGGCTCCGGTGCTGGCCAGCTGTAATTTAATCAAAAAAGCCTCTCTCTTGGAATTTTTTTTTTTTAACCCCAAGGTCCTACATTAAAAAGGATGGTGATGGGCAGGAACCAGAACGGCTGAAGTCGTGGCAGTAGCTGAAGCATCTCACAAGCCCCTGGGCATGTTACAGGAGCAGAAATGAGGAAGAAATAGCTTATAATGAACGTACCTGAGACTTTAATTGCCTTTTCAGACAGCGAAGCCAGCCTGTGCCAGGTCTGTGGAGCTCTGTGTTAAATAAAGGAACAAAATCCAGATTTCTACTGTATCTTGGAATTTTTTACTGCCTAAGGTAGCTTTTCCTTGCAGCCTGCATGCTTTGGACAGGGAGTTGGGAGGTGGCAGTCCTGGCCTCAAGCCCTGGAACAGGCATTTTATGGTCTTAGTGTGCATTTGAGGTCAATTCCAGTAAAATTCCCCAGTTTTGTGCACATGCAGACACGTCCCCCTGTGCGGGGATGTGCTGGGGACACCCCAAGCCCCGTGGTGGCAGCTCCCCTAGGCCATCAGGTGAACATGATGGACACACGGGGTGCTTTGCCCTTGCCGGTGGCAGGGGGGAACATGCAGAGGACATTCCTCGGCACAGCAAGACCCTCCACGAGAGGCAATAGTTCAGATGAGAAAGAGGGATACAGACAGTGGATGGTTCAGTCTCCGGACACGCAGCCTATGGGAAAAGCAGAGGATGGGATTTTGCATCAATAGGAAAAATTTAGGAAAATATTAGGAAAAATTTAGGAAAACATTAGGAAAAATTTCTTCACTGAAGGAGTGGTCAAGCATTGGAAGGGGCTGCCCAGGGCAGTGGTAGAGTCACCATCCCGGTAGGTGTTCAAAAAATGTGTGGGCATGGTGGGATTGGGTTGATGGTTGGACTTTATAAACTTAGAGGACTATTTCAACCTAAATAATGCTCTGATTCAATGATTTGATGGTACAGACCACCCCCCCGGCTCACAGTTCACCTGCAAACCCTGCCACTGCCCCCGTCAAACTCCCGCTTGCCCCCGGTGTTACTGCACCACCAGGACCAGCAGTAACAACAGCCACCTGCCCGCACCACCGCACACCCACAACAGCATAAATCACAGAGTGACCCCAAGTTCGTATCTGCTGCCGCCCCTCTGTGAAGGGGTGGCCTTGCCATCTCGCAGGGTGACACCCACCACTGATTTACGGCCGGGGGGTGGGAGCAGGGTGGTGACAACACCAGACACCTCCACACCCTCCGGTTTATTCCCTGTGGCTCTGCTCCTTCCCTGTTGGATACGGTGGCTGTACTCAGCCGTGACCCAGCCCCGACCGCGGTGAAGGAGGGATGGGATGGGGTTGGGAGAGCCCGACCACGGGTTTAAATCAACACCCTCCACTTCCCTTCTGTGCTGAGTTATTGCGCCCTGGTTTTGTGATGGAGATGACCAGGCGGTGAGGGATGAGTGACCTGGGCCAGACCACCGGGCTTGGCTCTCCACGCTGGACCCTAGGCAAAGGGTGAGAGATCAGGGCTGCCCTCCAGCCCCTTCCTGGCCCTCTCACCTGCACAGATGCTCCTTAAATCAACACCCTCCACTTCCCTTCTGTGCTGAGTTATTGCGCCCTGGTTTTGTGATGGAGATGACCAGGCGGTGAGGGATGAGTGACCTGGGCCAGACCACCGGGCTTGGCTCTCCACGCTGGACCCTAGGCAAAGGGTGAGAGATCAGGGCTGCCCTCCAGCCCCTTCCTGGCCCTCTCACCTGCCCAGATGCTCCTGAGCATCGGCTGTGATTTAGTGCATGCAGGCTCGCCAGGAGAGCAGGCAATGCTGAGCTGCATCCCGGCAGCAGAGCAGCCGTCTCTGGTGCTCTAGGCAGGGGTGTCTGAGGATGCTGTCACATCTGGGGCATGCTGTGATATCTGGAGCATGCTGTGATAACTGGGGGGGAGGGAGGGAACGCTGTGATATTTGGGGGGATGCTATGGCGTCTAGGAGGATGCTGTCAAATCTGGGAGGATGCTGTCACATCTAGGAGAACACTATGACATCTGGAAGGATGCTGTGACCTGTGGCAGGATGCTATGATGTGTCGGAGGATGCCATCACATCTGGAAGGTTGCCATGACATCTGGGAGGATGCTATGACATCTACACACAAACTTCTTTAAAAAATAAACAATAATAATTTAAAAAAATAAAAGAAAAATGGCAGGCTGCCTGCTGCCCTCTAAGCACTCGCATGAGCACTCCCAGGGATGCCTCGGAGTGGAGTGAGGTCGAGCCCCGAAGCTGCCCGATCCCAGACCGGTCCTTCCCCGCGGCCGTCGAGCTCCGGCTCCTCTGCGGCCTCCGGCATCCCCTGGCGGCAGCCAGAGGCTTTGCAAAGGCCCACCGGCCCCAAAAACCTCCGCAAGAAACGTCCCTCGGGGTCACTCTGCTGTCCCCACCCTGGCCTGGCCACCCCAAGGCCGCATCGGGTGGGGAGAAGCCCTCCCAGCCCCACCGACAGCTCTGGGCATAGGGCTGAGCCCCTGGGACCCCACACCTTGTCCTTATGCAATCAGCTCAGGGCCTCCCGCCTCGGCGGCTGATTATGGCCCCAAGCTCCCCGGATAACTCTCTAAGCCCTAAATCTGCTCCCGTTCTGCTCCCCAGATAAGGCGGCGCAACAGGGTGGCCATGGGTGTCGCGCTGGGGTGACACCACGCTGGCCACGCCAGCCCTGAAGTGAGCAGTGAGGGTTGGGTTTCAGTGCTGCCGAGGGTCTCCCACGATGTCCACCAGCTCTGGGGGCTTTTCCAGGCCAAGCAGCCCAGAGAGGGCCAGCGGCATGGCTACCAAACATGCTGAAGAGCTCATAGGGATGGGCACAACCAGGGTGACACTAGGGTTTGGGGAGACGCTGCAGGCACAGAGCCCAGCTCTGGCCCCGCAGCATTCGGCATCCTGCTATTAGACATCAGGATCCTCAGCTCACACTTTCCGGCAGGATGCGCCCAACACAGCAGAAACAGCTGGGATCCTTCGTCTGCTCCATATTTTTATATTTAAGGATGAAGCCAAGTGACCTTTGGGACTCTGCCTCGATGGCTGCTTTAAATGGAGAACACAACCTCCCATGTTCTACTCTGGGACCAAACTCCTGATTTTTTACCATGACAGTAGGGATTAAAAGCACCCTTTCCCAGATCCTTCAGCCCAGCTGGCCCCTGTATCTCCAAAACCGTGTAAAAACCGACCAAATACCAAAAAAACTCTTTTAAAGAGGAAGTTAAGGGAGCAGCCAGGTTTCATGTAGAATTGGGCAAAGACAGGTTTGGCTAGGGCTGCCCTGAGGAAGGGATGGGCTGGGGAGTCCAAGACACCTCACGGGTGGGGGGAAATTTCAGAGTTTATTTAATGCACACAGCTGGAAGAGGGTGGGGAAGGGTGGATTGCAGAGTTTATTTAATTCACCAGGGCAGTTACAGGTACCTGGGTCCTTGGGGGAAGAAGGGGCAGCTCCTCAGGTTTATGTGATCAGCGAAATCATGGACGTATAAAGGCAGCTGGAGGGGAAAATTGAGATTTTTGGCTGAGCTGATGAGTGGGAGCTTGTGCAGCAGCACCTGCCAAAGGTGAGAATAAAAATACAGCCCCAGGCTATTCAGCTCAAGATGCTAAATCCTGCCCTGATCCTGCTCAGGATGGATGGAGCCATTTTAAGCCATAGTTTAAATTAAGATACCTCGGCTGGCTGAGCCTCTGGCAACGTGCGGGCTGTCACGGCTTTGGTGCGCAAAGGCCACCACGGTGCTGGAGCAGACACCTCTTCCTTGCTGCAAAGAGTCGGCGTGGTTTTTCCACGGCCTTTTGTGAAGTTTTCCTGTGTGGTTGGAGCCGGTATGCTGCCTGGCCGCAGGAGGACCCACGGGCAAGGAGCAAGCAGTCCCAGGTAAGGTCGAGGTCTGGTGAGAAAAGCATCCTTGTTTTAGGGGGGTTTTGGTGTGAAAGGGGTGGAGGAGTTTAATGGAATTGCAAAGGCTTTTTTCACCAATAAATCCATGGTTGGCTTCTATCTAGAAGCAAAACAGTTTAATATCTGCTGTTGGGCCACAACCAGCCGATCCTTGCCCCAGGGCACCCATACTGGGGGCTGGGCCCTGTGCCCTTCAGGGAGCTGGGGGCTGCTCCTGGCTCTGGTCAGGAGGAGCTGGATTTAACCATTCTGACTGTCCACTGACCAGGCTCTGCTGGGAAAGGTCCTTGCAGCTGCATTGATAGGCACCAGTGAAGTGGAAAGGGATGGAGATGGCCCCTTCCTTCTCCACCACCCTGGAGATACCCCCAACCTCCCGCCAGCCTGCTTTTGTTTCCTAAACCATGGGACATCGATCCAGACTCCCCAGCTGTCCCTCCCATTTTTACCCACTCTGATGGTGCTGAGGGGCTGGCTGCTCCTTGCCTGGAGTTTTGCAGCACCTGCACCTCCAGTGCAAGCATTTGAATGGGGCAGGGGATGGAAACCAGAGCTGGCAGGTGGGAGCCAGCCAAGGTTTCCCAGCGGGATGAGCGGTGCGGGGGTTCCCACGGCCCCTCTGTATCTGCACAGGGAGGAGTGAACAGTGCTCCCTTGCCCCGCCCCGGCAGAGGCTCCTGCCCCCCCAAGCTGTGCTCGTTCCCCCGGCCGGGCCGGATGACAGATGCCTGCGGTGGAGGAGAGCATCTCACAGCCCCCGCTTCCATCCCCGATGACTCTGACCCAGAGCTGCACTATGAGGAGGAGGAGGAGGAGGAGGAGGAGGAGCCCTCGGACACCAGCAGCATCTTCTCCGATGACTCTGTCTACCCATCCTATGAGGTGTCTCCCGGGGCCAGCAGTGCCGGGGACCTCAGCCTCTACCAGTGCTGTGCCAGAAACGATGCCAAACTGGTGTGTGAGAGGCTGGAGCGCGGGGTGACACAGAGCGAAGCCACTGAGATGGATGTCAACGGGAGGGTGAGCAGCTGGGTGGGCACCCTGCGGAGCAGAGAGAGGATTTCGGAGGATTGTTGGGAGCAGTGGAGGGAACAGGGGAGGGTTCAGCCTGGAGAAGAGGAGGCTGAAGGGAGACTTTATCGCCCTCTACAGCTCCCCAAAAGGAGGGGGTAGCGAGGAAGGGGTCGGTCTCTTCTCCCAAGTAACAAGCATTGGAAGGAGAGGAAATGGCCTCAAGTTGCACCAAGGAAGAGTTAGATTGGATATTGGGAAAAATGTCTTTACTGAAAGAGTGGTCAAGCATTGGAACGGGCTGGGGTCACTGTCCCTGAAGGTGTTCAAAAAATGTGTGGATGTGGCACTTTGGGATATGGTTTAGTGAGTATGGTGGTGTTGGGCTGACGGTTGAACTTGATGGTCTTAGAGTTATTTTCAAACCTTAATGACTCTACAGTTCTATGATTTCCTGGGAGCAAGCAGCTCCTGAAGGTTGGTGGTTGCTAAAGGAGGAGGAGGAGGGAGAGCCCTGGGTGTGAAGGCTTTGCCAAGGGATAGGTCTCTTGGGATTGACCCAGACCTTGGAGAAGGACCTCATCTGTCCTCCCACCCTGATCTCATCTGGTTTGGGGCTGGGGGGTCATGGGCACCACCACAGTGGGGAGGATGGCACGATGCCAGCCCCAGCGCTGAGTGTTGACCCCTCCCCAGAATGGGCTGATGCTCGCCTGCTACAAGGGCTTCGTGGACATCGTGCCCCTGCTGGGGAAGTGCCCCTACATAAACGTCAACCAGCAGGACAAGGATGGCAACACAGCACTCATGATGGCTGCCCAGGCAGGTGGGTGCTAGGCACAGGGCCCCAAAACCAAACCTCCCATCGCGATGGGTTTCCTCACTATGACGGATGAGTCCAGTCCCCGCACGCTGATTAACCACGGGAGGAGGAGGAGGAGGAGGGTCTCAATGCGGGGATCGCTCTTTATTCCCACTTGATCTCTGCTGGAATTTATTATATTTGGGGGTTTCTTGCAGTTCTGGACTCTTTCCTGCATTCTCTGCTGAAGCACCTGGTGCACCAGTGCTGTTCCCCGCATGGCCAAACCCAAAACCAAAATAATCCCAAACCTTTTCCATCCCCATCCCTCCAAGTTTCTGCATTTTTATCCTCATGAAATGTGGTTGAAAAGTATTTTCCCCCCCTCCATCAGTAGTGATTGTTCGTTAACTGTTGAACGTTCATTAATGCAGCTTCTCTCTGGCTGTTAAGGACACATCACCATCGTCAACTATCTCCTCAACTACTACCCCGCACTGGAGGTGGACAAGCGAGACCCCCGGGGCCTGACAGCACTGATGAAGGCTGCGGTGCAGGGGCAGCAGGACTGTGTGGCCGCCCTGCTCCTCTCTGGTGAGCGTCTCCCCAGGGTTTATTTTTGAGGGGAACGGGTGGCATCACACTGGGGTGAGCAATTGCGGTGATGCCGTTGGTATCCCGATGTCTCCAGGAGCAGACCTGCAAGCAGTGGATGCTGTCAAGGGGAAGACGGCCAGGGAGTGGGCGGCCTTCACTGGCCGCTTTGAGACAAGCGTGCGGATCCGGAGACTCCTGCAGCGCCCGCGGGCAGAGCAATTCGGCACCCGGTACCGGCCTGAGTGGCCGGCGCTGGCTGAGCTGGTGGCCAAAGCTTTGAGCCCTAAATCCAGAGGGAAGAGGCTGTCAGAGAAGATACGCTCCATCTTCACCTTCAGCTTTCCCCGTGAGCCCCAGGAGGAGGGTGTGATGGACCACATGGTGAGGATGACCACTGCCCTCGCCAGCCCCTTCGTGGCCACCGCTTGCCAAACTGTCTGCCCTGACAGCCCCCCTGAGTTAGGCAAGCGCAGGCTGTCAGTGCCAGAGATCCTCGGGCACCACGTGCTGGATCCACATGCTGAACCAGAACCAGCCTCACACCCCAGCAGCGCCATGTCCTCCTGCAATGGCCAAGCCACGTCTGAGATCCGACTCCTGCCGCCGCGCCGCTGGGCCGGGGGCCTCCTCAGCCTCCTGCCCCTGCGGCTGCGACGTGGGAACAGCATCTTCCCTGGAGAGCCCATTCCTAAAATCAAAGTGAGCAAACCCTCCTGCCCCCCATGCCCCTGTGGGAGGGAGCGGCGGTGGCGCGGGGGGGATAAGGACCTGCTGCGGCCCCCCCAGTGGAGGTACAAGGAGCTGAAGGAGGAGAAGAGGGCAGCTGAGGAGGCCAAGAGCGAGAAGAAAAAGAGGAAGAAGTGCTAAGGCGGAAGGTGGGGGCAATATCCCAGCTGTCCCCTTAGACCTGCTGGCTTTTTTGGCATGGGCCGTGGTTTTCTTCGCCAGTGGAGGGGACGGTGGGGGGAAGATGCTGTGGATGTGCCTGGCTCTGATGCCCCAGCCCCTGTGGTCCTGGGTCCCCAACCTCTGCCTGGCTCTGGGGCTGTTGGGACCCTGCCCTGGGCCAGACTCCAGGTCTGTGGCTCTTTTTTTTCTTTTTTCTTTCTTTTTTTTTTCCCTCCAAATTTTCTTCATTTTTTTGCCTCTTGGATCTTCCAGAGATCTTGATGTTGCGCCATGTGGTGGACTGTGGCTGTGCACATTAAACTGGAAGCGGTTGCCATGCGAATGGGATTGATATAAAAAATAAAGCCCAGAGTTGGGTGTTGGGCTGGCTTCTCCCTTGCTGCCAGTGTCCCCTGGCCACTCTGTCATCCCCTCAGTGCCACTAACTTCTCTGCTCCTGAGTTGCCAATGGCCAAACCACAGCTCAGTGTGGAGAGGCATCCCCATGCAGGAGGGTTGATGGGAGCCCAGCATAGGCTGGAGCCCAACCTCAAGTGCTCGTAGGCTCTGTCCCTCTGGGTCCCTCACAGGGGGAGGCAACTCCTGTGCTCCAGCATCACCCAGGGTGGGACTCAGTAGTCCCCATTCCCAAGCAAACCACCCTGCGCCCACGCTGACCCCTGGAACCCCTTGTCTGCACCCGTGCACCCCCCCGGGCCCTGCTCCCATCAGACAGCCAGGTGTGGCATGTGCTGCTTGTGCTTCCCTTATTTCAAGCTCCTCTTAAATCTGGCCCCATCCTGGGGAGTGGGATGGTCAACTGGGGGTGCTGGACACCCCAAGCACCCAGGGTTTGATCCGCAGGGAGGGTGGCAGTGAGAGTCACTCGAAGCAATTTGTCCAGGTAATAAATAACCCTTGGCTGGGCACGAAGCCTCCACCCTTCTCTGTTCCCTTCTTTAGGGGGACAAAATCCCCTGCTCCCCACTTTTTGACTGAGGCTTAGCCTTTCAGGAGGCACAGGGAGGTTTGGGCTGGGTCACAGGGAAGGATGACAGAATCACAGAATATGAGGAGTTGAAGGGACCTCAAAAGCTCATCCAGTCCAGCCTCCCTGCCAGAGCAGGATCACCAGAGCAGTCACACAGGAACATGCCCGGACAGGTTTGGGTGTCTCCAGAGAAGGAGACTC